>NW_009929514.1:0-3375 GCF_000696875.1 Nestor notabilis
CCAACTGTAACTATTCTATGATTCTATGATTTCGTCTACACTATCTATTAGTTTTTCTCCTTTATTTCATCCAAAACACACTTTGCCACAAAGGAGTCCAAGTATGTTCAGCTTGTCACTGCACAAAGTAGTTTCCTTCCCAGCTAGACACTGCCCATGTTAAGAGAAAACAGGTTTTCTCTGTTATGTTTTCCATCACAACTATAACTTGCTAGTCCTCTACCTTACACATCTAGATTTACCATTTTTTTTAAGCAAAAACTTCAAACACAGGCAACACTGGATTATTTCCTTTTATTCTAAGACCATGTGGCTGGCCAGGTGCAAGCCTTATGCTGTGATGGACAAAGGCAGGGGCAGCCAAAAGTGCCCATTGCGCTGATCAAAAATGGGATAGGTTTAATACCATTGCTGGAACCACTCCACATAAATGGATATAGCAAGAAATTTATACAAAATCTGCCATGAAAATGAATACCTTATTCAGTTTTAAATTATTAAAGCACAGTTAATTTAGCTCATATGCTACAATTTCGTTCACAATCACTATTACAGTCTGCATTGAGAAGTCAGGATCTAACTTAAAGCCATGTGACCTTCCCATCCAACAGACAATTTCTTAGTGTCCTGTTGACCTGTCTCAACCCAAGTAACTGTTTTATCTTATGGTGAGTAATTCACTGAAAACATTTGTGCAGTACATGCTTGTTCTTGCAAATTATTGCTTCAAGAAGGACAATTTTACAAATAAGTGTATAAACTAATAATTATAAACCCCCAAAGTGCTACAAATTCAGTTTACCAGAAAAGAAATTTAACAGAGCGGTCCTCAATAAGGCAGCAGCAAAGGTGTATTATCACAACCTACAGAAGCAGTAGAACCACAGAAGTATAAAAACCTTGTTATTTTCATTTATGTCACTAAAGGTTTATCTTAATTATAAAAACATTAAAAACATTGTCAAGAGCTTTTTTTCTGCTTAAAAAAAAGAAGCAGGACCTGCAGTCCTTCCGGTAGGGAACTAGATCATCTGTGAGTGGATTTACTTCCTTGCACTGACAGCTTGGAAATTAGCACATACTGGGGCTGCCTTTTTGCCCTCATCAAGGCTTTTGCACCTGGTGATGTGAACTATAAAAAAACACTGAGCATAGACAGGTTCTTTGGATGCTTTGCTGGAAATACCACTATTCATCACATTGAACAGACATTTACTCTAAAAAAGTGCTCAGACTTCATACACTTGAGGACATGTCATTAATGTTTTTAGTAAGTGAATTCCTGAAGAATTATCAGACTGAGTGGCAGCTGCCTTCTTAATATGAAGGATCTCTTGCATTCATTTTATAATGAGAAAAAACACAGCTGTCCAAGCTAAAATTGCTTTTCAAACCTTTTGTTTTTCTCAAAAAGACAGACATTTTCCAAGTTAAGTCTGCATCTGAATAGTAATCTTTATAAAATCTAAACAGTTTAAGAAGAGAATACCAAGTTATTGTCTCATGGCGAATACCACGACAACGTCATGAAAAATTCTTGAGCATATAAAACAAAAATGGGAAAGAAAAAAATGTATTTAAATATAACCCTGAAAATTTAACATATTAGGCAAATACATAAGGAAATGGGCAAATATGAGAAGCAGTTTTAGTTTTACAGTTACAGAGGCAAGCAGCAGTAGCCAAATCAGACCATTCTGGCAGGTCAGGAGAGAGAGGGATTGGTACTATGCTTTCGAAGGCCAGAGTTGGAGTTCTCCCTTCTCTGGCATCACAAGGGTGACCAACACTGTATTGTGTCCCCTGAAGATCCAAGGCAGCACCTCCTGGAGGTGGACGTCTGGGCTGGAGGAGTAAGAACAGGTCAGTGCAGAGGCAGGCTTCTGAGCAGAAACAGCTGGGACAGGAAAGGGAATGAGCTGGAGTCTCACAAGATTTTTAAAGGGGACACGTTCAGGAGACAGGGAGGTGAGCTCCCTCTGAGGGATTCATGTCCCACTCTCTCCCAGATGCTCCACTGCCCCGAGCCCTTCTCTAGCTGGGACTCAGCACCTGACATAACCAGGGAGGTCTTGCCCAGGTATGCAAGAAACTTCAGGCTGTCCTTGTTGACTTTCCTCTGCTGGAGCAAAGGGAGAATGGTGCCATGGGGCAGCTGTGGTGGAGAAGGAGCCATGCTTCTGCCTCCAGCACTTGCAAAGGTTTAGCAGGGAGGGTCAAGGCAGCAGGGAGACCTATGGCACCGAGGGTGCTCCTCCTGCCTGCTCCAGCAGTTTAGGGTGGTGACATCTTCCTGTTCTGATTTCTGTGCTATCCTGACTGATGCCTGCAGGACGCCTGCAGATCTGTCAGCTGTAAGTAGAAAGGATGTGGTTTTGTAAACTGGCCCTGGTTTTTGCCAGTATACTCCTTCCCTTAAGCACAAACGTTATGGGAAAGCTGGTGAGGGAGAAGGGGAGCTTTCTTTCTACCTGAAGGCAACAGGAGATTGCCTACTAGTGCCTCAAAGTTCTGCTTCTTTTTGTGTCAATCAAGCACAAATACTGCCACAATCAGTATCTTTTTCAGCTTTTCTCCTTGTCACCCTGATACATGCTCTTTTAAGTATTTTTATATGTCAGGAGCAGCCTGATCTACAAAGACACTAAGTTTTAACTTTGAGAACAAAACCCCTCAGCAGCCTCACTTGCCACGGGTGTCAGTGTCCAAAACTTCTGCTGCCAAGGAGGTGACCTGGGCACATCAGAGTTCTCAGCATTAGGGCCAACCCTGTGCAGGAAGCAGCTGTACCATGTCCTTGAGCAGCCTCCAGCTGGGGAAAAGGGGATGAATCCATCGGGTGGCAGGAGAACAGCAGTAAACGCCTGCTGCTCCACCCAACACTCTGGAAATCCCCAGAGCAAGAAGTGTTTCATTTCAACCACAAGGTCTGCTGCCACAGCGAAAGGGAGGGCCAGGGGTACAGCACAGGCTGCAAGAGAGCTGCTTTTTGCATGCTGGCTGTGCTTACTTCACTACCTGTTATTTAACTCTGACAGTGATCTTGGAGTGTTTCTTTTGGCAAGTTTTGCCTGCAATGCTGAAGACTGCAGAAAGAAATCGTGCTCCTTTGGAAAGGGGCTGGTCTGTCAGCTTTCTGTCAGCAGCTGACCTCCAGTTTGGTGCTTCTCAGCTTACAAGTGAAAATGCCCCTGTACAAGGCTCTGTCCCGTTTCCAGAGCTCTAGTAACACCAGGATTCCCTCCATTTCAGCTAAGAGATCACCCAGATGAGGAGCGGGTGCTTGATGATCCTGTGCCTCATCTTCTTAGCTGCTGTTGGTGAGCATTGACCACCTGCTGCTTGCCACGTTCCTCGGCTCGGAGGCTTTTGCTT
>NW_009929515.1:0-23459 GCF_000696875.1 Nestor notabilis
CTGGGCCTTAGCTTTCCTGACCTGGTCCATGCATGAACACAGCACAGATTTCATTGAGACATCCTGGCAGAGCAACCTGCTTATATGTGCATATGTGTATACATAAGTGCACACACGCTTGCATGGGTGTTCATCTGCAAGTTCATTTGCAGAACTATTATTTAACTATTGAACTTGCTCAAAATACAGAGGACTTTAATTAACCTTTTCCTATCAGATACATTAGATACAGGGCCAAAATCAAAATGATACACAGTCTTCAAAAAGCCTGGGTAAACATCCTAGAAAAAGCAGCACTCAGTACATCTGTTAAATAATTTTCTTTTTCAATAACAAAACTGTGTTGGCTGTCAGAAAACTGTAACATGATGCATCTATTCCAACATAAATATATTAACTGTTAACCAAACACACATATCCCTCTCACTGTAAGAGCTTCCAACTCACATGTGAAACGTATTGGATTACATATTATTACGTATATTATACAATATATGACTCGTTCAGTGATTTCTAGTTCCACATGTACAACTTGAATTAAACAACCTTTGTCTAAAAGGTTACTCATCCTCTCCCTTAAACATCCCTCTTAAAGACCTGACATAATTTTCCCAATAAAGTATTATTTTTAACTTTACATATCTTTTCATGTACAACTGTATTAAAAAAATTATTTCCTCCCACAATAAAATCCGTTTATACTCCTTTCAGATTTCCTGTTCAGGTTTCTTATGCTAGATATAGTAAGGCAAATAACCCATAGAAATCTTTGGTCTCTTCACATTGTGAGGTTTACCATAATTTAGAGGAAAAAAAAAAATCTGTAGAGAAAATTGGTATATACAGGATGCTGTTACTTTTCATGATTACAGCTTGCCTGAATATATAAGGCCATCTAAATTTTAAATTATACACATAACTTCAATTACAACATTATAGCTTAATCTGAAGCAAGCAATTGCATTTTGTAAAATAAATTAATACTTCATTTTAAAAAGCTGTAGAGAAGTCCAAACACCTAAAGTATGCCAAGTCATTAATGCACCAATTTGTCATCTCTTTTCTCACAAGCTTTGATCAACTTCTTCCATATTCTCAATTTGCCCCCACATAAAACTGTTTAACATACTACAAACAGCATTATACACGAGTGCTCCAACATTTCCTGTCAGATACATAGAGCAAGACTCTGCTTTTCAACTGTCAGAGCATCTTCTCAATGGAAGCTTCATTTTCCACCACAGACAAGCCTTCTGAAACTTAAGTGTTTTCTTCTAACACTGCCTGTCAGACAGAAGAAAAACAATTATTGAAAAAACAGTTTGCATGTCTGATTTTTCTTGTCCTATTTTATAGGTTAATATTAAATATGAAAATGAGTATTTGTTGGTTTTTTTAAAATTAGAGGTTAAAAGCTCATTTTTTTCCAGTTCCAACTGAACGCAGATTACTAAGAAAGCAAGCATAATAGCATGTGTAGTATGATTAAAATGATTAAGTACAATAGTTACCAGACAATTAAGCTAGCATATCAAGAAAAAAACATAAGAAAAACATTTATATCTGCACTATGCCTGCTTAGTTCTATGCAAACAATTCCTTTCTTACAGGAATTTCCCCACCCCCACTTTTAAAATTAATTATTCTGGGAAGCCATTCCCAATCTTAGGGGTTGTGCTTCACATTTTCTATTACCTGTTGAAACAAAGAAAACTTTAATTTCTCACGATGTAAGTTTTATTTAGTGCATATCAGTAACAGAAAAACACTTACATGTCTCTAACCCAGGAGACCAATAAAGGATAAAACACTTCCTCAGACAGATAGATTATGTTCCACTACAAACCATAACAAAAAGGCACAATCCACTATATGAAAAACATGCCTCACTGTTTTACTGTAAAACCCAGGAATGTTGCCAAATGTATTGTTCCTGACTATTTTAGACTGCCTTTCTACAACTTCTTTTCCTTTAAGGAAACAAAGTAGTATTAATTTACATATAATTTAATACATACAGTTGAAAGCTGTCAGCCTTTTCATCTTTAAGAGTAAATAAAGAATAAATTCAATCTCCACTGAACGCAAGAGAAACAGCTTTACAAAACTTCATGCACACATTCATTCATGCATAATCTAACCAGTATGCACTAGACCATGGCTCACATAAGATAGAGGGGAAAATAATGTAAAGCTACAGTTAAGAAAAATTACTCTACCTTTTCTCTTTTAAGCACTTGGTATTTGGGACTCTGGAGATCTTCAATGCTTTCAGCAATTGGCTTATTCAGTGTTTCTGGCAGAAGGAGAGTCAGGAATCCTGCTGACAGTCCAGTGATTCCAAACACCACAAACGGTACAGAAGGACTAAGAGATTTCTAAAATTAAAAATTCACAGTAAAAAGCCAGCACTGTTTCCTGCTCTTAAAATACATGATCCATATGAGCTGCAGTCAAAACCAGAAGACTACAGCTTTCCACTCCAGCAATCCGCGCAATTATTCATATACTAGTAGAACAAAGAAACCCAGTAAATGTCACTTTGCAGAAACAGCCCCACACTAAAACTTTGTTTACTAAAAAAACTCAGATACTGAGTGAGCTTTAGCAGTATTGAATGCGTTATGATAATCGTTTCACTAACAGATGAAATATTAAACACAGAACATTATCTAATTTGCAAAAAGGGTAAAATTCCAGGTACTTCTAAACATCTTGTTCATTAATTCTTGAAATTGAGTTAATGTTATTTAATTTTTCATAAAACAAATCTTTCAAGAAAAAAAAATCAGCAAAGTGCTTTTGAGACAACTTTGTAAATCTAAGTCACATTATAAGTAGAAAATAATCTTACCATAGATGGCACAAATGGAGCCAATATGCCTCCAAATCTGCAAGACATGGAACAGACACCCAAGCCAGCATTTCTGTTTCAAACAAAGAATGAAAGATTTGTAGTTTCAGAATGCACAACTGAGTCATGCATGAACATGTGGTGGAACTTCCAGAACCAACTTACACTTTATTTTTTAAGTTATCAATAGTCTTCATTAAGTCAAAATAAATAAATAAATAAATGAATGAATGAATTTTTTTAAAAGCCTCCAGTAGCTATGCTGAAGATTTTCTACAAGTATCTGCTAGCAAGGTAAATCACACCCTTTAAAACCCTCACAAAGCCACCCTGTTGTGCAATCCTTCACAAAAGTTTGATCAAAAAAAGAGGTTTTCCAACCTGCCACATAGGGCAATGTATTGGAAATCCTTGTGCTGGATGGGACACGATTTCAAAACTTGCCAGGATCTTCAGACAGAAGATCCTGAATGTTACCTCTAGCTCAGGCTGTCAGTAGCAGCCTCTCTCCTGCCACCTCAGGTTGCACAGGTGAAACACGAGTGCTTACCTCCAAACAGAAATTAACTTTTTGCCAGTGTGAAGCTTGAAAACATCTGGCGAGATGTGTCACTAGAGGGACTGCTGAATTCCACACTCCCTTCAATTTTTGGCCAAATTTGAAACAATCGCATCTAGACTGTGATAATCAAAGCATAGGTTAGAACAGCAGGAGCCTCTTCAAAGAAAGTTAAAAAAAAGTCTTTTGCTGATCAAATACAGAAATCTTCCATCTCTGTTTCACTCCTAAATACGGTATTTAACAGCCCATTCAGAGACTGACATTGGCACCAGTCATCACTGAGACAGTAAGAACCAGATCACAGTGGCTGCTGTTCTCCCTACATCTCTCTGTTGCTTCCTCTCACTCATCATCCTCCTCCTCAGTCACACCACTGAGTTGAGCTGCTTTGATTCACCCTGTTTCCTTTTCCTGCTCCAAAGACAGGAAGACAGTGACAGGATTAAAGATGACAAGCAGAGGTGACATGGGTCACTAGTATACCAAAACCACCCACCTGCACATCCCTTCCTAATGGCCATTTGCACAGGTTAAAGGAAACAGATGATGATGAGGAGCCAGTGATTCTGCTATAAAAATAAACAGACAAAGCACCCTTCTCTCTTATCAGGTCCTCTTGGGAAAAGGAAATTAGCAACCCACACTTCCTCACATTAAGGCAACATTAACCCAAACCCCACAAGACAAGGTCAAGCACCTTCCCTGTCAACAAAAGCCTTGAACAGATGAGACACACAAGTCTGTGTGTGAACCATTCATTTAGAAGCACCCTTCCCACAGACCCTAAGCCTGTCCATATCCAGAGATGGAGAATTACACAACTTGGGTTATGTAGAAGAATGTCATGGTATCCAAGAGGAAAAATGCATTATTGCCCAGGTACTATTAGCAAGTATTCTTGAAATGCTGCACTGCCAGTGTCTGACCACCTGCCACCTGCCTTACCTTACTGCCCTGGTTTCACCACCCTTACTAGAGCACCTACTAAACCCAACTGACAGCATGTGCTCCTGACATCCCACAGAGCACCCACTGAGCTAATGTCAGCCAAAATAGCTCTACAACCAGAGTAATCACAGCTCTGCTCAAGCCAGTTAGTCCCGTTGCAGCTGCCTGCCAAGGAACACATGCCGTATGGCACTCCTTGTGCAGCAGTTCAGCAGAAAGAATTGTGAATTGTTCCTTGTAAAAAAAGCCAGAGATCCAAAGGACAAGTATTTTAAGGGGATACAAACTTTGCCTACCACCACTGACACTAAGTGAAAATACAAGAGTTTCCCCACTGTGAAAATAAGCAAATGAGCTTTCCAAAACTATCCTAGACAGTCCAGTGGCCCCACTCCAAATTCACTCATCACATACAAGGATGTCATCATCTCACAACCATTTTCTCATGAAAAAAAAAAAACAAAAAAACCCAATCAAACAAACAAAAAAAAAAAAAACCCCACAAAAAAAAACCCACCAATGAACCACACCACACACACCCCTCAAAAAAAATCACAAACAAAAACCCACAAAACCCCCATGAGTTTGGCCTTACATCTATATTATTAGAGCTACGATTAAATTTTGCTCCAAAAGACAGCCTTCCCTTTTGTCCAAAATGCAATGGTATTTTTAACTTCTTTATTCCACTTCCTCTCCAGTGGGTTTGAACGGTCCGTGCCTCAGCACACGGCCTGCCTAAGCTCCGCTCAGAGCCACGCCAGGATCAGGACGAAGCTTTGCAAAGACCACCAGATGGTGCTGGTGGTTTGCTTTAAATTGAACGCTCGCCCATCACCGCTTTTCTTGCATAAACTCACATACTTGCAATTACAGTACCAGAGAGATATCAAACATTTTTAAACACATAAGCTGTCATGTGAGGAATTTTCATATGGTTTAACCTAACGGTTTGCCACAGTATCAAACATGTCTAATAAAGTTGCAACTTTTTTAACTGCCCTTATTCTTGCATTTTCTCCACTGGCAGGCTATGTATTTGAGACACAAAGTTAATTTTTGTGCCAGAATATTAGTGTGGATTCTCAAGTGAAACAGCTCTTTACTCTATTAATTTTTTTTTTTTAAATCTTCCTAATCACAAACTCTTAGTTTCAGATGCACAGACACACTTCTGTAATTCCTGCTAGGTATGAGCTGCCACATGCTTGGCACTGAACATCAGTGAGACTTAAGGAAGACAGCATGATATGGAAACAGTGAAACAAGCAAAAGTTGAGGAATTAAAATATTCTCAGATTTAATTGTCTTGATTCTCAGCTCCAGAAGAGCAGAGGGGACAGGAAAAGTCAAAACCTGCCTGCTCCAAAGAAAAAAAGTACAAAAGTTTAGACTGGGAGAATGTAAACAAACCCTCACACCCAAATTCTGTCAGTGTGTTTGGGACTTGCATATTAAACCTAGATCTGTGCCAAGAACCACAAGCTCAGTATCTGAAAACAGACAATCCACCTCCACCCCACAAGTTTGATTGCAAAACACAAAACCTGCATTCACAGTCTAGCTTTTATGCCTCCAGAACATATGGCAATTTGTGAACCTCAAAAAAGAAAAAAAAGCCAATCCAAAGAGTCACCCACATTTTTATCTACACATACCCCCACCCCAAACCCTCCCCCATCAAGACCTCAGTGTCCTAGAATCAAGTGATTTATGTCACCACTTTAATTGCCTCTGCAGTGCTACAGGACACATTCCCCAGCCAGAACGCTTTCCTACTCCACATCAGCTTTCAACTTTCCTGCTCTCTTTAAAGAGCTCAATTTTTGCAGTAGTTTTGCAGCTGCTGTTCTTGAACAACTTGTGCAATATGGTTCTTGAGCAACTTGTGCAAAAAACACATACTTAGAGTACAGTTCGGAGAATCATGTGGAACTGAGATGGGGGTGAGAAGAACAAGACTGATATTTTCTTATCTCAGGTTTATCTTGAGACAACAAGAGAGAGAGTAACCACAGAGTCCCCAAGAACTATGAAAAACAAGGCTTTAGCCCACTTGTTCATGAATTACATGGTATAAAGCAAATTACTGTCATACGTAAGCTATTAAAATGAGTTGCATTATGAATATTTAATTAAATAACAAAGAGATAGACCAGCACTTGTTCTTTTCAGCAGGGAAACAAACATAATTGTATGGGAGATATAAGTAATCAGAGTGACTGTAAATAGTCCTTACTGCATAGCCTTTGTTTATCCTTAAGTCAGCATATACTTCCATCACGTAATTATGTTTGGGTTTGCACCCTGTAATTTTATCCCCAAAAATCACTAGTAGAAATGAGAAATATAGCACGTGGCATTGCAGTATAAGAAGCTGGTTTTCCTGTTTTTATTCCAGATTCAAAGCTAGAGGAAGTTGCCACAAACAGCCCAGGAAACTGCAATGATGCAAAATGTGTGACTAATACAAAAAGCCCTTTCAAGCCCTGTCAAGCTGCCTTAATTACAGAAAGAATTCATATTGATATTTCAGGTAGAAGTCATTACAGATAAATATTAAAGCACACCAGCAATCAGTATTGCCATGCATGAGAAGTATTTTCATTTACCCAGAAGCTCTGGTAATTACCTCAGTACTGTTGGGTACAGTTCAGATGTATAAATATACACGATGTTGAAAGCAGCACTGACCATCATTTTTCCACATAACGCTAACAAAGTGGGACTGAAGACCAGACCTTTCAGGGAAAAGACAAAAACATAAAAAAACCAAGCTGTAAGCATAAATAGTCTGTTTTCTCACTTTTTTTATTTTTAAACAGCAACATTGAAAAGCAGTATTTCAGTTCCTCCCAACCATTTTAAGAGCTAGAATAAAAACAGATAAATAAAATTATATTTGGCATCAAGAAAACTGAACCCATTTTGGCAGGGGAAGTATAAAACTATCACAGCTCTAAATGGAAGTGCTAAGACTTCCAGCTCTGCAGTCAGAATACCTTACCAGGTAACATCATCTTTTGACAAGTACAGACATCATTGCCTCCTTGACTAATTTATTAGATTAAAACCATAAAACTTGATTCACCTCAACAGTTTATTGGCTCCCCAAGGACATCCTATTGGGACTTAAAATGCAACAGCTTTCTAATTGGAAAGAACAAGTCCTAATGCAGCCCAGTTTACTAATAGACAGAGCTATGTTGGCTAAACTTAAGTGTGCATCATTTAAAGGCCAAAAGAAATCTGTCTTTCATTATCCTGATTTGGTTGTGTTTGCATCATCCATTTCAATTTAAAAAAAAAATTATAAATATATTTCTTTTTAAATCAGAAGAATGAATGCTCCGATTAGCTGCATTTCAGGTTCTCTTCCTCAGCACCAAGTTCAGCATGTTTTGGTTTGGATCAAATCATGTTGACTAAATAATGGAAAATCTGATTGCTTCTCAATTGATTTTCTTTTAATTTTTGCCCTTCTCTTCATCTGACCAAGTCAGATTCTATTTCAGCTGAAGCAGAAATTCATTTGAACATAAGCTGAAATCCAGAAACTTGATTTAATTTCTTTAGGCATCATGCATTTCTGCAGTTATTTCTAGAATTCAAGCAAAACAGATGCAACATTTTCATCCAAGTTCTCCTTTTGCTCAGTTGAATGTTGCATACAATCACCAGACGGAGAGGTGTGAACCTGGTCCTCAGAGCCTCACTGGGTGCTGTCAGGACGCTGGGACATCTCTTTTCTTCCATCAACCAAAGATGAAATGAAGAGATTTGTAATTCTCAAACGTGCTTTAAAACTTGTTGTTTCTCTTCCAGGAAGACTTAAATTGAACACTGCATATCGATATAGATACATATAGAAGTGTATCCTTAATGCATTTGGGAAGTTTTGGTCTTACTATCAAAATAGAAGAAAGAGTTTGTCTAGACAGAGAAATTAGCACGCAGGAGTGAATTTAAAACACTCTGTCTTCTCCAGGTTCCCTCCCTCAGAGGAGGCTGAAGGCTGGCCACATGGGGAATTATTGCAGGATTAGAATCACACTGGAAAGCCTCTGCACATCAGCTTCCCTGGGCAAGCCCAGACATTGACCTTACATTTTCCTTAGAGCCTCAGAACATATTTTTTGCAATTCTTGCAGAGAAAACAAATGGTCACAAAGGCGCTGATGCTTAAGACCTTTTAGAATATCAGTTATGTCATTCCTAGTCTCATTTGCAGTGCCATTATGTAGATTCACCCTCTGTCTGTCATCTTCATGGGTAAAAGCTCTTTCAAGCAACTTAAGCAGTACTTCTAAAATTAAGAGAGTCTTTAAATTTACTTCAGACAAAATATCCACCAAGAAAGAGTAGTGCTCCATGCAAAACGAAATACCTGACAAACTCAATTTTGTCTCAGCTCTTGTTAATGAATTGCAAATTTTCTTTCCTTCTTCAGTGAAAAGCGTATTAATGAGTCACAAAAAAGTTGTGTCTTCAGTGTAAGATGATAAATCTAAATGAAAGTTAAAATCTAGTTACCCCTTGACTAGAAGTCTCCTTTGCTTGCTATAGCATAACACAGGCACAAAAAGCAATGTCTTCATGCTTTACAGCAGCCTTGAAAGAAAAGAATATTACAGCTCCATTCCCCCTGCACTGCCACTCTCCCTCACTGTCTTCCAATCTGATACACAAATTAATTGATGAGTTCTAAGTGGCAAGGTAAGAGAGAGCAGAGGGATATATCAGTTTTAACTTAACCATTGAAGAGATTTTTAGTCTCAACCTCAGTACAGATCTTTACTAGCAGAAATGTTCTTGGTTTATTCCACAGGGGAAATTACTTTGATCAGATTATCAAAGGGAGTGAAGGTTACAGATGTAAGAGGCAAGTGCCCAATCTCTCATTAAAAATCTTAAATTCCTTTGAATAAAATCAAGGATCTTACCATTCAGAAGAATGCAGACAGACAAATCTAAGAAGTGTTCTTCTTACTGATAGGAGCATCACACTAGAGATGCAACAGTCCTCATTTCATCCAAAATGACTCATCTTCATTATGTGTGGAGCTGAATTTCTTTCTACTTAACTGACACAGATCACTCTGAGCCAAGAACCAGCTTTAGTCTTACCACAGTGGAAAATAAGATGTTTTAATGGCGTTAAAGTACAGCCAACTGGAAATGACAGATTTCCTGAAACTTAGCAAGTCTTCGGGAATTATTACCCTATCCTGACTAGTCACTACTGCTTTTCTTTCATTTTGTTTTAAAATATATAAAAAGAAGCTCAAAGAGCAAACTCATTAGAAAAAAGGAAAAAAAGCTCTCTCAATAAAAGGAGCAACAAAACATCTGAGGACTTGAATTAACACAAGCATGGCAAACAGGATTATGGGATTTTTTTTAACTCTCTCTGTTTTTCTTCCCGAGACTTTTCTAAGATCAATTTGAACTGGATGCCAGACAGCATTTGTAACTGTTAGGGATAAACACAACCTACAGAAGGCTACCCTGTAATCGCATTACTGGTGCTTCTCAGCCAAAACACTTTTAAGGCTAAAGAATTTCTACTGAAGTAGTATTAAAAAACATACAAGAAGCCACTTGTTAGTGTCATATGGATGTGAGTTTTCAGTAGCTAAGTATTAGTAAAGAAACATTGTACTTGAAACGGGAAGTGAAAATACAAAACTGAACATATGTGAGCGTCACTGGCAATGTTAGAAAACACGCATCTTTTGAGATGAGAAATATACTTGGTGATATTCCACGTTATCATGATGTGTCCTCACAACTGGATAGTACAGCAATACGCATGAAACAAGACAAGTACAGCAAGACTGAGAAAAGCAGCGAGCTTCTTGCCATCCGTATGGTTTCCATATTGCAAGTCTGACTTCTATTTCTAATTTTCAAGTACCAAATTATTTTTTTAAAGCTTTTTAGTGGTTTGGTTTTTTTAATGATGAATTAACCTTCTAATGCAGGAAAATCCTCCATTCCTATTTCTATAAATATTACAGGCCACCAAAATAAATGTAAAATTAAGCTCAGCATCCCACAACATCAAGATCCAGCCAAACTAACATTACAGTGCACTGCAGTCTGGCTATTAAATCCAGTATTTTAAGGTAAGCTGCTTAATAGTGATACATGAAGGCAGTTGTCAATATCTGAGACAGAATGTGATAGCTTAGTCTGACCTTCAAAGAGTCAAGGGCTTGCAGTCAGACAAACTTAGTCAACTAACAGCTTCAAATTATGCCTGCAACAAGTTAGAAGCAATATAGACAAGACTCTGGCTCCCTGACCAGCCCCGGAAGAAGAAAGAGGTATAAACGGATAGGCCTTCAGGCCCTCATATACTCAGTCACAAAATACTCATTAATTTGTTTTGTTAGCTTTTATCCAAATTAACGAACACCTACTTCAGCAGCATTACATACTTACCTGCATTTGTTGGTAAAAACGTGGTAAATATACAGGCAAATCCTGCAAATATCAGAAAACATGTCATAGTTTTACGTCTTCCAGACCTAGAAGCAAAAGAGCATCCAGATAAAGATGCAAATAAAGTCCTTCAGTATTTTTTTAATTTGTCTGCAAGATACCAACTAAATGTATTGTACCTTGGTAAGTGCTTCAAATCTTGCATTATTTTCCTAGTTCTGTGTACTCCCAAAAAAGTTTTCTTATTTCTAGCCAAGTTCTGATTTTCAAGCTATTGAACTGTAGCCTCGAGAAGAGCCCATCTACTTCAGCAACAAGAGCTCCGACTTTTTTTCTTCTCTATATGAGCAAGGCAATGGACCCTGTCACCAAAAGGGTGTTACAGCACATACACACAAAGATCAGATTTCATGTTGGTCAAGAAAATGCAATTCTAATGCTTCCTAACCTCTGTTTCTCTTTTACAACTTTGCATAAATGTATGCAGTCACACCACACACTAAAGCTGTTTTGTACGCATTTGTCTAGTTGCATACACACAGAAATAAGCGAAGTCTAGTTCTACTGCCTACTGCTTTAAAAGAGAAGACAACAATGGGATGGAAAATCACCAGTCCATCTCCACATCTGCCATATTACAATTTATTTCATCATTATTTCCAAAGAACCACAAAAAGATATTCATAGTAACAGTTTGCAGGCATGTAGAAATAGTATAAACGCTTGTAACTTTGTGAACTCTCACAGCTATTTCTAACTACTGCCCTATAGTAGCAGAACTACAGTTCTGCTGTAACAAACATCGTAACACTTCTAAATATTTTTGCAACAAAAAAGCTGTACTTTAAGGATACTGCCCACTAAAACTGAATGAAAACAGTGCAGCTGGCTTGCCACGTTGTTTTGCATTGAGAACCTGAAACTACACACATGCTTACTTCAGGAAACCAAAAGCTTTCATTTTACAATTAACCTGATAAATTACAGTGGAAATAGAAGACATAGAAAAGAACTTGGACAGTTTGTAGTTTAAATGCATGTGCTTGGCTCAGGCTTCTTGGGCTTGAGGTGAAGGCTGGCTGGTTGTTTTGCTGCTTAGCTTCACCAAGATGACAGCTTTTTATTGCCCCAAAAACCTGGAAAGGTGACATCCTCACCTGACTGAAGAAAATGGGATTTTTGCCACTGATCTCAGTGAGACCAAAGTATCATTATAAAGATACTCAAACTGAAGGTTACATAAAACCCTGAGTAGGTCTGGGTTTCCAGACTGTTTGGCCTTTGGAAATAAGTACCCACATAAAGGATGGCCTGCGAATAGCACCGGCATGTATGAAAATAACACGGACATCGATCATTCATACCTTAACAAAAACTGAATGGCTCTCACTTCAAGGTTCTCTTTGAAAAGTTTAAGTAAAAATGATCACTGCTGAAAGCTGCTTTCAACTGCAGTTGGTAGGTAGTACAAAAACAAGTCATTCTGAATAAAGTATGTAAGAGATAAAACTAAGCTATCGATCCTGAAGTAACTAGGCTACTCACATTTTTGCCATAAAGATCAAGCTTTTTTTTAATAACATTAATCATTTGAATTACTCAAGAGATAAGCTTTTCAAAAGATGAACAAAACTGAAAAGAGAAGAGGTAGAAAAATCAGAGTCCCATTTCTGTATCAACTGCAGAAACCCCTGCAACAGAATAAATGCCCCAAAAAATCAAGACTGTTTAGAAAAACATGAAAGTATCTTACTGAGAAAAATGTTAATATTTTTCTAAGCTATCAACAAATACATGCAGAAAACTAGGAAATAATAAGTTTTTCTTACCAGGATTTCTCAACAAAAAACATGCAGAGAGGAAATGCTGGAACTTCTACAAGACCAGAAAGAGCCACATTTAAATACAGATTTCCTCTTAATTCACCAGCATTTAAAGTCAGTCCATAATACACAAAGCTGCAGACATACCTAAACAAACCCATAAAAGTTATATTACTAACATAAGTTGTCTTTAGGACTAAAAAAGTATTTAAAAGGGGAAATTATGCAGAGTTACGGATTAGCTATATCGAGTCTAGGAAGAGAGCTCTTAGTTCCGCCCCCCCAAGGGAAACATGGCAAAGAGAATAGTTGCAATTTAATTAAACAAAGTAACGTCTTGAAAGAAAAAAAAGAGGCATGTGTATATGTGCACAGCACAACTTTCAGAATTTTCTGTTAGCTTGCTTTTTTTCCCTAGGTTATTCAGCAAAGCTATTAAGCTTAACTGTAAGCAGCTGATGCTTAACTGTTGCAAAGCAATCCTAGGAAAGAAAATTATATGTACAACCACTGATTAACACCAAATGTCTTCTCCAAACCTAGGAAAGGCCTCCACAACAAACCTATTGTCATTTTCCTTGGAAAGAACTAAGCCCACACATCCCCACCCCACAAAACACAACACTGGCTTTTCAAGACAGCACCTAATATAAATCTATGCAATCTGTATTTTATTAGCCTCCAGTTTTCCTCCAGTGAACCTGCGTAATGTGCTTTTGGGCTCTTAATGCTTATTCTTGCTGCAGATCTCTACTGTTGTCTAATCCACATAGTCCTTTTCTTCCTAAGACTGGTTCAAATCCACATACTCTCAGTAATTTCTGCTTCAGCTCCTCACTTCACTCAATGTGAATACTATGTTCTCATCGGATTAATTCTTAGTAGGTTTTGAAGCAGTTTCTAAGTGACACACTGAAAATAAAATGCAACAGCTATAATAATTAAACACCAACTTTACAACACATCATTTTAGATTATTGTTGTCTGCCACCAACTGACAAACCTGATTTAGTTTCTAGGACAGGATTTTTAAAAGAAAAGGATGAAAACTCTAATTGCTTCCTTGTGCCTGACGCAGTCACAGCATCTCAGCGTTTTGTTATTACATACCAGATGTACATCAATACAACAGTTCGCCACCGAAGGACAGGGTGTTTCACTAAGTTTAGGATACCAGATGCTGGCTCATCCTTCCTCAAAGTTCCTGCACTTGGTTTTAACTTTAGATTTAATCTCTCTTTTCCATTACCAAGGGCAATATATTGCAATACTTCTTCAGCTTCTGCCGTTTTCCCTTGGGAATACAGCCATCGTGGTGATTCTGGGAGCATACTAACAGGAAAGAGCAGAAAATCAACAATGACAAGTTCATTCCTATTACCACAGCACACACTAAAGTCAGTCTTTCCACTTTTCAAATCAATGTTTAAAGTATCCATACAAAATTCTGAGAAATCATTCCGCTTACATTGTTTTGCCTATCAAACTCCACATACTTGATAATTATACAGTCATCTTAGAGAAGGATTGTTGGAGATACTTCACAAAGCACTCAGTCATGCTAGAGGAGTTTAAATGTAAATCTTTACTTCTGCTGAACTGACTTCTTAGGAAACGCTACACTAGCATTAGCCAGGAAGCATTTCACACCTGTCTGAACAGCCTAGGCAAAACTTTGTTTTCACAAAGTAAATTTCAAGCTTCTCAGTTATGGGAGGGCTCCAAGTTGGAGCGAAGAAAGATAGAAACCTCACTGGGGAATTACCTGTCAGGCTCCAGTACCAGCTCATCATTGCCCATTTTAAATTGTAAATCTCTTATTCCCAAGTATAATCAGAATATCCTTACTTACCACAACTTCAGTTCATGATTCCTGGTATGTTTTGGGTTGCTTGTTTTATTTTGTTTTTTAGGCCATAGAGTGTGCTGCTACTTTTATATGAACCATAAAATAAATAATGGAGTATTTTTAACTGAACCTTTATTTTCTCTGGTACTCTTAACAAATACATATGCTACAACCAAACTAAGCTTTCATTACTTCAGAGGATCCCAATATTTTTAGTATCTGGGAGAAGTAATTCTACTTCATCAGAAACAGAATGCCATAAAAGGAAATACATTATGCAGAACTTCCTTCCTCAGCCCAGAGGCTTTGTTTTCCTTGAATACAGGAAGCAGGGGCTTGGGGGGTTTTTTGTGAACTCTTTAATGTCACTGATTTCAAGATCAGATCTATCTAAAAAGTAATTGAAATTTTAAGAAATGAAATAAAAAAAATCAGAGGAGTTTTTTCTGTGCTGTATGCTAGACATTCCCTGTATTGATGTGTAGACAACCTACTAAACTAATTCCTTCATTTCTTCTACAGATTTCACTAGTGTCAGAAGCATACCAGGTATAATACTTGATATGTTAGAAGAATATTCTGTAATAACACAGCCCAGGCAAAGCTAAGCACTTTCAATTCCTTAAGTACCAATGCATTTCATAATTGTTTTTATGATCATGTCTATTTAGGAATTCTGAATAGGAGCACCCAAGCACAACAATGCTGGGAACACACACAAGGGACCTCAAAAGTAAGCAGATACATAGAATATCATGCTAAAAAGGCAATTCCAAGTGCTCTCATTTATTTCCCTTTGCACGCATGTGTCTCATGAAAAGAAACTCTAAAATCTCTCTAGGATCATTTCCAAAACTTCTTAAGCGCTGAAACCCTTCCTTGACAGAAGGCAGTGCTCCTGGCTGATCCTCCAGCTCACAGCCTCTGGCAGGCCTTCCCTTCTCCAAGCAGATGTGTAATCGAGTTTTATTGGACAGCTGTCAGACAGCTGCTCTTTGCAATGCTGGCCATCACAACTGTAACAGCATGCAGAAACACAAGCTTGTCTTCTGAATAACCCTGACCTTCTGCTTCATTTAAAACCACTTCTTCCTCCACAATATGATTTTGCTCTTGCTTGGTTCATAAAGCCATACAGAAAAATGTCATCCACCACTCCCTTGAATGATGACAAGAAAAAGTAACTGTTAAATTCCTGCATATTTTTTATCACTATAATCCACATGAACCACTTACAAAGAAAGAAGAAGGAAGATGACTCCCAGAGTATTTGATACCAAGGCAAGGTAGCGCCATTCTCTTACACAGTAACCCAGCAAAGCATAAACAGCAATGCCAACTGCAAATGTCAGATTAGTTAATGAACCTGAAAATACAAGACCAAAACGGTGACTACATAAACCATTGGCAAAAGAAAATAAAACAAAAATAAACAAACAAAAAAAAAATCCTAGCCCATGTGTTAATAATAAAGTATAATATGCAATCCCAGTGAAGAATAGCTTCACATAACGTATGGGAGGTTCCCCCTTCCAAAAATATAGGGTGGTACATAGGAGAGTGCAAGGGACGAACAGAAACCTACAGACCAAAGGGAAAAATTGAGGACAGCAAAGGGAAGTAGTGAGAGTGAATGATTTATTTTGGCCTATTAAGTTAATCTTCAATAGAGGTGGCAAGCTGGAACAGAAATTGGAAGTTATAAAAGTTCAAGGACAGAGTTCAGTACAAAACCAGCTGCAAGCCAGAGATTTATTGCAGCAGAATTCTGATGAACAAGCATAAATAAAAGTGTTAAAAATATGGGATCAACTTGAACTCCAAAAGTCTAAAAACAAACCCTTTGCAGACTAACAAGAGATCTTGTACTAACACAGAAACTCTCAGCTATCACCCACAAAGCCTAGCTCACAGCCAACACCTAGGAGAGCTTCTTCAACACTGCTGAGCTCACCCAGCAGCTCCCCCTCCTTCAGCCCCTGATCAGTTGTTCAGCTCCTCTTTCTCAACAGCTGAGCAAAACTAGAATAAAACACCTAGAGTGATAAGCAGCAGGACTGTCTCTTTGGTCCATCAGGAGGCTGGACCTGCAGGGAGAAAGGCTGCGAAGAGCAGAGAGAAACAACAGGGCAAGAGGAAAGGAGGAGAGGGGAGAGAGAGGGTGTGAGTTAAAAAAGGGAACCCAGGAGAAGAAAATCCAGTGCTTTAAGTGGGAAGCTGCAACTGAACCACAACTGTCTCATAGCTCCCCAGGAGTCTAGGGAAGAAATAAGAAAAATAGTAGGATGAGGTAACTGAAGAAATGGGAGAGAAAGAAATAAGCTTATAGCCACAGCAAGCCAGCATTTGGACCACGTTTTTCCCCATGTTGTGCTAGCCAAAAAGGTGTCACACTCTGAGCCACTCTGGCTTTACAGCACTCTGATGTGCAAGTGTTAACTTTATTTTAAGTCTTGGCAGTGGCATATGACATTTAAAAATACTGGATAGTTAGCACATTCAGCAGTGGTACAAACATTATCTGGGCACTAAGTCATTCTGTGGTCCAGGGAAGCTTCAAAGAACACTTTGAAGAATACCTTCCCAAGATACCATACAGCACTGGTTGGAAGTTGGCAGAAATCTGCCAAAGCATATATATTCTTTTTTAATGTAATGCACTGTAGAAATTGATAAATTTTAGAAATCAATGTACCAGTTTTTTAAACCCTCAGTTTTGCTATTTATCAAATTCAATCCCATCTTCCTTAGTAAGGTGCACCTTTCCCACACAAAGAACTTGGATGAATCACATCACACTTGCTTGACTTATGCTACAACCTCACAACCTTGGTACAAATATAAAATGTATGGTATTGATAGTCAGAGCAATACATGGCAGAGTAATAAAAAGATTAAATATTCCCAAATCCCACCTGTAAATGACCAAAATGATTTTCCTACATATTCTTGTGTTAGGACAAAAGACACGAGAGCCATTCCACCATTCACAATTCCAACAAAAAAACGTGAAACTGCAAATATGTCATAATTTGGAGCGAATGCCGTGACATACCCAAAAATGACATCAAGAAATAGACCTGTAGAGAGAGAATAAAATTAGTAATTAGTACTTATGTTGCACAGTTTGAGCTCAGAAGAAAGGCAGGGACCAGTCAGTTACTGACGGTAATGAGTGGTCTACAGTACTCTTCTCTCTCATCTCTCACATTTGGCTTTCTGAAATCACACCATATGAAAATTACAACCATTTTGAAGTCACACACTTGAGGTCTGCCATGCCAAAGATTATGTTCTCTTGAGACGATGTTACCATTAAACAAAAACACCCTTCCAGTTGCAAACACAGCTGGGAAACAGAACCCAGGACATGAGTAACACACTCTAAAGATGTTCAATATTCAGGTAATTAATTTCCCTCCGTCCCTCTAAAAAAAAGCTAATTATTTTTATTGAGAACAATATGGCTAGGCAGTGTGTGGAATAATGTGCTTCAAAAGTGACAGGCATAGCAAAACCACATTACTTTTCATCTCCCACTGATACTCCAGCGAGCGCTATGCTACTTAGCACAGTCATAGAAACCAATTTTAGTGCTGCTGTACTCCAAGAGAAAAGCTTAGACAGATCATTGACTTTATCACTGACAGAGCAGGCGACCCATGCATGGTCAGCCTCCAGACAGAGTGGCCCACAGGCAGCAAAGAAAGAGATGATGTTATCTATGTAGAATGCTTAAGAAAAGCCTTTCAACAATCTTACCTGAGATATACACTGGTTTCCTGCCCAGTTTATCTGACAACGGTCCAAATGTGACATTTCCAATAAGCAATCCAGCAAAAAATAGGGATGATGCAAGGCTTACTTTGTAGGCTTCTTGTTCGATTAGGTACCACTGTCAAAAAAAAGAATGTTCCTATTGTTAAAAGCATTAGCACCAAGTTGTTGACTTCCTCAAACAAACAAAAAAACCTACCAAAAACTATCAAAATTCTTCTCTTGCCATTTCCCCACTCGCTTTATCTTCAATTCAAATTTTGTTCAAAGTAAGCCAACAGTAGTCCTGGGTTTTTTTCCTAACAGACTCTCACATCTCTTTCTACTTTCTCTTTCCCAAGAAATTTCATCACAATATAAACTTTCAGCTTTGTAAGTGTAATTAGTTGTACCCCAATTCCCAAGCTTTGGCAAGGCAACCTATTTTGAGTTATTAAAACAATGGAAGCCTGAACTGGTAATAGCTTAGCCATTTCAACATTGAACAAGCTTAACTATTTCAATAAGCAGGTAATAAAAATTATTCATTAACAATAAAAACGCATGTTCGCTACTTCAGTACTTAGAGAGTTAATGCTGTGCAGCTCTGCTTCCTGAACCATGAGTAATCCCTGGTGCCCTTCCTCTTCATACACATGTTGAATTTTTGAAGAGAAGCAGGAAGGGATTACGGAAACATGTCCTTAGTTTATAGTTATCAACTACTCATTGGTACGTTAGTATCTTATTGTGCACATGCATTTGCAACCAAACAAAAGTTAGAAACAAATGATGGGTTTCTTTATAAAATGTACTTTTACCTCATCCAAACGCTAAACCTATGCAGCATAGTCAAAAACTGAGAGAAGAAAAGAAAATGAACTGACAATTGGAATGAAACTTACACTGTTTCCTGACGGGGCAAGGCACACAGGCAGCTTGTGCAGCCCCTCTGCTACAAACAAGGAGAATCTACATTCAGAATGCACTACAAGCATGCCTGACATCATTAACTTGGGAAAGAATGGAAGCAGAAAATCCTAAGTGATTTTCCAGGAAAAGAATTTAACTATTTAATGCAAAATCTCATCCAAACCAATAGTTAATCATTAGGTATTCCAAATAACTCCTAGTGTATTTACTGGAAATTTTACTTATAGCAACCTCACAAAACATATGCTTTTACTCAGTCGGAACTCACATAGTGGCAAAGTACAGAGAAGACATGGCTCCATCCACTCAGTAACCCACCAGCTACCTATGCTCCACCCATCCAGCACCCTGCAAGACATAGGTTGCCGGAGCAGATTTAACGTGTTTACAGGACGCCTTCTTTAGTCTGATGTACCCAGTGTTCCAGCACTTCAGAGTTCTGGGGAACTTCTGGATACTCTGGAATGGTAAAACTCCTGTGCAGCAGCATTTGCAGCTGGTTTCTACTATACCCCACTGGGTAGCAGATTCTACTCTATCTCACTGGATAAAGATGTAGCCCCAAAACTTACAGTTTCTTAACTTTCTGAGGAGACTTTAGTAATTAAATATTTCTGGACACAAATCCTCAGGAAACTTCAAATATAAAAATACCACAGCATGTGCTCTCCAAGACACAGCGCACTGTTGGCCAAGTCCTTCTCTGTGCCAGCACTCCATAGCACGCAAACTTTGAACTCCTAGTTCTTGTCTGCAGAGTGCTTCAGGCTGATACAAAGAAACAAAACAACTTCACGCTCCTGGATATGGTTGTAAAAAATCAACTTCTCATAAGTAAAGGACCATTTCTACAGAAATATAAAACATTCCTGGACTCACCTTCCTAAGCACCATCACTTGTCAGAGGGCTGAGTTGATGCCAGATCAAGAATTCTAACAACTTATTTTCCATAAACCAAGCCCAAGCTGTTACTTACGAAGTCTTAGTTATGCCAAAATTAATTACAACAATTAGTTCTTGAAGCAGAACTGAAGACCTGCTCTGGAGCATTGCAGAGCTCCAGAGCAGAACAGTGCCCCTGCCAAACCAGAACAGAAAATATTTACAGATTAAGCTCCATCACCAAAATAAGGGAAATAAACTTTGCAAAAGCAGCTTCCTCTCTCAAGACAAGAACAAGAGAAAAGATTGCTTTTGCAAACCACCACTTGTGCTGCTTAGCACGTTGCTGGAAAATGCTCAGATTTTAGCAAGCCTGGTATAATAATCTGTGAAGAACATAACTTTTAAAAGCATGTGTCTATCTACTTTATTTGCACAAAAGCAACTTGTTAAGTATTTGTCAAAATTAACTGTAGCCTGCCAACAAACAAGTTGTCAATTCTGCTATCACCAAAACAGACATCCTCTCAGCACTTTAAATCCACATGGAGTTTGATTTAGTTACTAGGCCACTAGCACACAGCAAAACATTGGCCAGCATCTAAAGACTCCGTGAAAAGACTATTAGCAATATATTTTTAAAAACTTATGATAAGTTATAGAAATTAAGGGCAACATAAATTGGTTTTGACAACTCTTGAGAATTCCTGCATTTTGGAAACGGGGACACTGACTTTAAAAACACAGTATTAGTTAAAATTTGATGATTTCTGATCATAAATTAAGCACTACCCCATATCATTCATCCCGCTGAGAGTATGAAACTGAGGGGTGATCTTGGAAAACAGGCTGTTTCTGGCAGAGGATATGATCCAATATTGCATCATTCCTTCTTATGTCAGGTCACTACATTTTTCCAAGATAAACATTATACACTCACATCTGGGATAATGGGAAGGAAGCAAGAACCTGGCACCAGCTACAGTAAGTGCTAACCTGTCTTATCCAACTTTACTGACAACCACTCCAAGAATTCAACCAGCAGGGCTCTGACAGTTCATGCTACAAGCCAAGCCACCCACAGTCTTTTTCCTGGCACTGGCAGCGATGCTTAGGTCACTCCTGCTCGCCTGAGTGATTATAGCCCAGGGACGAGCAAAACACAAATGCAGCCTCCTGCGTGGAATTCATAAGGCGTGAGGACAAAGGGTCAAGCTTCTGTCCCACTGAGCAAACTCCAGTCTGTTCCATCTCCCGCTCCCACCACACATCAAAATACCCAGACATGTGGCACATGAGTTTCACTTTCATACAAGTTTTAATCATTAAGATGTATCTCCTGTGGGAAACTAACAAAACATGGCAAAGTTACATCCACAGCAGATTGTGGAAACATGCCAAATTGAACCTTTGCCTGGTAGAAAACAGACACTGGGAGGAGCTCAGCCTAAATTCCAGCGTTGTAAACTGTAGTTAAATAATCATTCTTCTTTACTAATGATTTTACTGACTAGTAATGAAAGAAAACTGAAAACAAAATAAATAATACACAAAAAGTTTAACATAAATTATTAAGTATTAGATTTAGGCTAGGAAAGCTGAACTAACACTTTACTTTTAAATCTAAAAGTATATTACTAAAGATGAAATAAAAGAGCCAGAAGGGTGGTTTCCAATAATTCTTAACAGCATAAACAAAACATTACACTAAGCCCTCCTCAGCTTTTACAAGCAGCACATCCTGCACCCATGACATAAATCCCAAGAAGAAATGGTTAGATGCATGGAATTACTTGCCTCAGTTACTATAGAGGTGAAGTTGTCTGCAAAATGGATATGCTTGGCAAGTGCAGCTCTGTTTGCTGGAATTCCTTCTTGGTCTATGTGATACTCAGGCACAGCTCCCACAAGCACAATAAGCATCGACTGACAAGCCACATATACCTTAAAATAAGACACAATCAGTTACCCCAAAACAATCCCAAAAGACCTGATGGAATTCTGTATGTTTTTCATTAAACTAAAAATTAACAATCTCCCTTTACCCAGCACAACAAACAAAATGCAGTCGGTCTACTGTGTTTAAATTCCCAGATGTGGTCATTGAGGCTGCTGCGAGCAGCGGGTATCACTCCAGAGATACTGGCACACTGGAGTGAAGGCTCCATCTTGATGCCCTCCTTCCTGTGGCAAAGTTGTTCCATTTGTTCTTGCAGTTTTGTAGGCAGGCACAGGAAAGGAAGGTATTAAGAACTTCATCATAGTTTCGTAGCTGAGATCTAACAGTTAGACCAAGATTATTATTAAAAAAAAAAAAACACTATAAAAGAAATCTAAGATTATATTTCTAAAAGCCTCCGCTTTTTCTTTCCATTGCGAGACTGAAACCTTAACCTGGTCATTATAAAAACTAGAATATGCAGGAACAAAAAACATTTTTGTGAAGAAACCCTTACAAGAATATTTATTCATTAACATAGGTATCAAGGTGGTCTGAATGTCTTTCAGGCTTTACATCTAATTTTATTTTTTCTAACTTAAAATAACACTAACCTTACGCATATCCACGTATTGGCGACTTTCAGCATATTACCATTGATGGAAATGTTTTGAATCTTGAATGGCTCCCTACATTGGGCCACAAGTCTTTGGGTGATGATTTGGTTGGACATTGGTTTAAGGTGCCATTTTACCCTGTGCTTACTTTGGACACTCTTCCAGAAACAAGTTATAACAAAAACCTGCAACCAGCACAGTCGCCCTCCCTCACAACAGCAGTCTGATTCAAATGCAGCAGGAAGCTGTTCGGAAGAAACCAAGCAAGCGAAAGTGTTTGCACGTGGGGTGTGGACACGATTTAAAGGCAGACCCTGAATACCACATGTCACAAGAGACGGGAAGAACACAGTTGCTGCTGTTAGACTCCATTTCCTTGCACTTCACAGACGCTTAAAAGGCACTTTTAAAGCGAAGACGTGAAAATAATGGGCATAGAAACAAGGAAAGCATAATAAACTTTGCCAAGTTGAGATGTAAGACAGCACTCGGGCGAGAAAGGGGTTTGAAAAGCAACTCGCAAAAGGAACAAACCCCACCAAATCCTTTCTGAAACGCCCACGAGCCTCAGGGGGGTCCGCGAGGCTGTCTGCCGCAGAGATGCCAGCGGAGGGTCACTTCGCCACTCTCCTGCCCAAGAATTACTGTCACCCAGCGCGCCAGCAGAGGAGCACATGGCCGCGCACGTACGATCCGGTGTCCCGCAGCACCCCGCGCCCTGGCACAGACACCGGCCCCGGCTCTTCCTTCGCCCTCCGCCCGTCCCTCCCGGGATGCTGCTGCTCAGGGCACGAGAAAGAAACCAAACCGACCCCGAACAAACTTAACAAAACTCAGAAAACACGGAG
>NW_009929516.1:0-9082 GCF_000696875.1 Nestor notabilis
CCCGGGACAGGGCCCCGCGGCCCTTCTGCTGGTGCCGCCCTCGTCTCCCTGGGCTTAGCGCGCCCCGAGGCCCGCTGAGAGTCCTGCCCCGAGGTCCCTTTGTGCCCGTTAGTTCGTGTTTTGGGCAGGTTAAGAAATGTCCAGAGTAAAGCGCGAGTCACCGTACCGTAACAAAATCCAGAGTAAACCTCATCTGAAGTAGTTTGATGTCTTATTGACCAGCTGCTGTGATCCATTACCTTTATAATCCTTTGTTTTTCGTCTCACAGGAAAACAAAACCCCGAAGCAGTGCTTGAGGGAAGGACACTGTAGAAGTTTGCAAATGACGTTTTTTGCATGCAAAAGATCGATGGTGAGTGCTTGTCGTGTGTCTCCTGCTAGCGCCCTGGATGCTTGCCATCCTTTTCCCTGTTTTCTGAAGAAGACCACTCAATTCAGTGAAACGGGTGTCATTAGGTGGAGTAGGTCTTGCCTTTGAATTCCGTTCAAAATATGGATGTTGTACATCTGTACAAAGAAAAAGTTTTGGAGTATAAAAGAGATGGAAAAATGCATGTTTGAATTGAATTAGGCTTATAGTGTGACAGATAAATGAGGCATTTTTGCTACTCCTTTTATTAATAAGCAATATTAGTCAGGTAACTGTAGGATAAGATATTGACAAGCTAACTTGAGGTCATTGGAAGAGATCTGTATAGAGAATGTTTAAGTGAAGAGGCTGTGCTATTGAAAGAGGCTTTCACTGATGAAGCTGGCTCTCACACTTGAATTACGCTGTTCTTAATTTTCTTGGAGGACTTGAGTTCATAATAAGTAACAGTTTGGGCTTTTTTTAACAGTGAGCCATTAAGTATAATAGTGAGAAGTCAGTTTTAAAATGTAATTAGATGGAGTTTCCCCTGTTTTATTCAGAAACGGTTGTGTTTCCACGACATTCAAAAAATAGGATGTGGTAAAGATGGTATCAAAGCTTTGTAAGCGTAGGTAGTGCAGGGCTCACTTTTATTTTTAGCCAGTGTGGTGCATAATGAAGAACACACAGCTGAAATGGTACCTAATTTTTTTCTTCCATTCTGTATTTTTATTGAAGTTGTAGCAACTTTTTGTACCCCTTCTATATAAACTATATTAATACATAAAGTGACAAGTTATTTCTTTGGACAGGAAAAAACCTCTGTGTATTTAATGCTTGAAATATCTATTTGAGAGATATATATATATACACACACACAGCAGTAGCGATATATGTATCATTACATGATGTGCCTATATTTCTGTCTCTAGATTGTGAAGGCAGCCTGATGAAACTAAATTTCTAGCCAAGTGTCTCCTGTCATGCAGGAAGAGGCCTGGCTCTTACATGGTTGTATTTAACTGCTCCAGATTCTAAGGCTGATGAGTGACATTTTCCTTGTCCTGTTAACTCTGTAAATTTCAATAATCTTGCTCTGCCACATTTGTTACTTGGTATAATAGTGAGACCGAAAGAGTATCCAAAACCAAGTTGGATGCTAAATGCAGATGTAAGTTATAATATGCTGAAACCATTAGGGGGTTTGCCTAGGTTCTGTTTTCTTTCCAAGGAAATACAGTGTCTTATTAGAGGAGTAAAATTCAGTACATTTTAGATATTAAAGTAAGATTAAGGTTTACAGCAGAAGCTGCTTGTCTCGGACAAGCTGTGTCATCCTGTAGTTAAGCTCTTTACAGATTTTGCTGCAATTCTGAAGGAAGGTTAGTTAATGGAAGTAAAATATCCATCCTAAATCTAGTATCTGAGTACAGCTGAGTTGCAGTCTGTAACTGCCATCCTTAAGACTGACTAAATTCAGAAGAATTCTCCCAAGATCAAAGTATGTTTTTCTGCTGCGCTGGGAAAGAACTTGCAATTTAGCTTCTCTAAGTGCACTCTGTAGCTTTTATTTTAGCTTTACTGTCATCTTTTGCTTCCATTAAATGCCTTTTTTGCAACTGCCAAGAATAAACCTGCAGATTTCACAAGCTGAAAATTATTTCACTTTTTACTGTGGTTTGGGGGTTTGTTTGGTTTTTTTTTTTTTTCCCCTGGAAACTTCTTATATTTAAGTTATCCTTTTCCTCACTGACATTTGCAGTGACTCCCACTTCGACCCAGTCTGAATATTTATATTTTTTAGTGAGATTTAAGATGATATAATGCCTGTTTCATTGGAAGAACCCTATGGCTTGTTGGCTACATCACTAGTTTTCTTTACAGTAAATTCTGCTGTATTTTGGGCTTTATTCTGATGTTACAAAGTGCCAGTATTTCACAAGCGCTCTAAAGCATTTCTTTTGCGAAATGCAAAATGTTTTAATATATTGACTTCAATTTTCAGTTGGATACCAGGGCAAGATTCAGAGGAAGGAAAGGATACTGAAGTCCCCATGAAGAGACCCAGCCATGGGAAATCAGGCCTCATCAGCACTTTACACAAAATAGAGAGGAAAGGAAGAAGACTGTATCTGCTGCATCCTTTTATACAGTAATTTCGTGGAAGGTACCTACTCCTGAGTATTCCAATAGATTGATCTGGATGTGCATTTAAATGTTGAAAAGAAGGCAAGTGTAGAACTGCAAGTTCTGGCCAAAATGGGGACTTGTCACGCGCTTGCAATAAAATACGTAAAATCCAGAGTAAGCTGCAGAAGTTATCATTCTGTTTTGAAGTGAAGTTGTCTTTTGTGGTTTTACTAATTCTGAGCATGTTTTACTATTACACATAACACAAGATACAAAACTGGGAGTTCACTTGACTGATATCCCAAAGGATACCTCAGGATAGAGCTGTTTTCAGAGATGAGGAGTTGAACGAGATTCTGAAATGTATGTGCAAGCTGTTTCCACCCCAGTAGGTTTGCTACCCAATAAACCTGCACTAACAGGTAGGAGCAGTGATTTTTTTCCCAGTCCCACATGTAAAGGATGGCATCTCTTTCCTCTTTCTACAAATCCCTTTAATGTGATGATTCATGTACATGGTTATTAGCACTGTCTAGTCTTGTTGGGCAACTGGATTTACATTTGGTTACTCTAAATGAAAAGGTGTCTGATTTATCTTTCAAGTAATCTGTTGTCTTTATTGTATCGACAGAAGTCCAAGAGAACTATAGCACTATCCTAATCAATGACTTGAAAGCTGTGTGCTTGGTTGTAGCTAATTGTATATCTTTGGATGGATTGAGAAAGATGTTCCTCAGGCCAACAGTTGAGGAGACCATGGCTGCTATTACTGTGTTTTAGAAGTATTTACAGCAGTGTTTAAGTTCCTCTTGAGATGACCCTGAATGATCTTTCTGCATTATTTTCCAAGCAGTTTTATAAATACTAATCCAAATGAGGGATGATGATCTGGACTTTACTGTGTTTATAGAAGTAGTGTTCCACAAATTTACTTTCTACTTTGTGTAAGCAGTATTCTCGTTTTTACTTTGTCACTTCTCTCTGAAGTTCATGTTTATGGGTATAAAATACTCAAATTGTCATTCACTTAAATGATAAATAGTTGCTGCTATATACTTCTTAAAACTTGCTTTTCCTTGAGAATTTTAGTGCTTGGTCAAATTTCATATAATTTCGTAAGTTAAAAAACAACTGAAGTGAAAAAGGAGAGAAATTAAGAGGGAACTGTTGTCTTGCTTTCCTTTGATCAAGAATGGCTGTGGCAGATCTGTCTGAGGTATGACAGTGTTCTTCAAGACAGTTAACATCTATCAGCTAGTCTCTCTTGCCCCACCCTGGTAAGGAAGCGGGATTTATGGGGGTAACAAGCATTAAATAGTGCTTAAACCACCACTGTGGTCAGTACTTACTGGTTCTGTTTAAGAACTTGTTTCTGAAGAATATTTCTTTTTCCTTGCTTCTACTTCCTTTAAGAAGTAAGTGATACTGTAGCTCGTACGTGTGGAAACTCAACTTCAGACAAGCTGATCAGAAACAAGATTAGGAAATCGTGAGAGGGGAGAGAGTCATTGTAACTTCTTGGCTAAAACTTATAGCCATGTGGCTGATTTACATTTAGTCTGAACAGATGCATGCAACACTTATGCTTGTAAAATTGATGACTTCAGTGAATGAGTGCGTGTTGATTATTTAATTCTGTCCATCTTAAGCTACTGCAAAGTGTGTTTATATTCCTTGTATGTGTAGGATTTTATTTTTGCAATCGGAAATCAACAGCGATTCCACATTTTCATGTTCTGTTGATGCAGTGAAAGCTAGTTCATTTGTTGAAGTGCTGTAAACATACTTTGTTTTCCCTAGTTACCATATTATCTCTTTACATATTCTAAAATGATAAATTGGTACTGTATAAATACTGTATTACAGTTACAGTTGATAAATTGTAAATACTGTAAAAGTATTAACTATATAGCACTCTAATTTCAAGTTTTTGCTCACAAGCCTTCTCCCTTTGGAAAAGAAAAAGACATTAAAAAAAAGGAAGTAAAACTAAATTTAAAGCCTCTCGGCAGGAAGTTAAATGTCAGGGAGAAGAGTGGGAATGGTATGCAGTTTTAGTAGTCAAGCACTTTTCCATAGTCTGCACTGGCAGAGTGGCCTGTAGGCTTGATGGTTCAGGTGATTGTTCCTTTCCTAGCCATAATCACTAAGTCTCACCCAATGGCACTCCAGCAGCTCCTTTTGGAAAAGAGCGGACAACTGGTTATTTTTAACTAGCTATTTCCGGTGGAGATCCAGTGCTACATTTAAATGCAGTGTTTGCTATTGGACATTCTGTTAATTTAACAGAGTATGTGTATTGATCCAATGGAGTCCTAGTGTTGAAATTTCATGATGGTTCACAAAGCTGCTTGGACAGTATAAAAATGCAGATGATATGTATCAAAATACTGACTTGCTTGAGAGACCGTCATTCGATTCAGTATTGTGTAACGTAGCATTCTGTCTAAAAATGACTAATTATATAATTGTCTTGGGCTTTTGTGCACTGTCCTACTTGAGAGCTATTAATGTTCCTTGTGTGAAAAAGAGCTAGTTTCATTAACAGCAAGCCCAAAGTACTACAGATTTGCGTATATGATTCCAGCTTTTTCCTTACACACAAAATGTTTTAATTTGAATATATTGGTACTTTTAAGTCTCATGCTTTGTAGTACACCACTGGCTTTTATTAAAAAATACGTATTTCTAGTCTGTGGTAGATTTTGCAGGATTGAACATGTACTTTGTTTGAATCTGCGAAATTGGACTGCTGAAAACAAAAGGTTGAAATGGTGCCAAAAGGCTCTTACTCGTTTTAGAATCACAAATATATGCAGTGCTAATAATTTGTATTGTGTAAGTAAAGGGCACAGTATGCAAAAACCTTTCACTGCTGCTCTAATTTCTCCCATTTATTTTACATAGTGGCAGAGCTGAAGGGTGTTGAGTGCTGTCGAGATTCATGTTGCAGACTGTTGCTCCATCCGTGTTAGGACCTGTCTGCATTGCTGCATCTGGTTTCAGCAGTTAATGTGTTTTCTCCATGGTCCAGTCCTGCAAACACGTTTGTATTTACGTAGCTGTAAACACATACTGCGGAACCACCCACATGTTTATTCTGATAAAAAATGGGCTATACTCATTTACTCTGGTTTGAAAATTCTTTAGGGCATTAAATCTGTTCTTTCAAGTTAGTATGAAGCTAAGCACATTGTTTAAGCTGAATCTGTTTAATGAAGGCCCGTGTGTACATATACTGAAAAGAGAGAGAAAGGGGTTGGTGTTTAACAAGTATGCACTTTTGAAAGCTTTTCTGCTTCCAAAATGTATGCATTTGTATTATAAAGGGCTTCATTATTCAGTGGTTGACATAAGAAATTGGTTGTGTATTCTCTTCACTTCCAAGTTTCTGGGGAGTAGCAGGTTGGATGATAGGCTTTTTTTGTCAAACCAAACTTTTAAAATAATAATATTATTTCAGTGGAAGCCTGAAACAAACTAGACTGACACCTTCTGCTCTTAAGGAGAGCACTAAGTGAAATCATCCTCTAAAAATGCAGTCACAGAAGGTAGGTGGTAAGCAGTATCTGTTGTTTAAGCCTTTGGCTGGAAAACTTAGAAGCTTTGTTGTCATGATGAATTTCACAAGTCCTCGTGCTGCCTTAGCACTTGATATGTGGTCATTTAAAATATGTGCATTTATTCTAAATCTGTATCTCATTGTTTAAAGCTGAAGAGCGTGACAGTTTTAATTTCAGTCATAAACTGTTCTTGACAGAATAGTAACCAGAAACCTCAAGATCCTTTTCCCAAATGTGCATGCTGAGTTACCTATTTCTGGCATAGTTTTGCTGCAGATGCCTGCAGAAAATTGTCAATTTCTGTAAGTGGTACACTCCACAGTGACTTGGTTGACACTTTGAGGGAAGAAGATTCTGGTTTTGCATTATCAGTACTATTGCTTTGAAAGGAGCTAGGGAAAAATAGTGAATATAGAAATTGGCTTGTAATTTATAAGTTCTAATGAGAACTGTGCTACTGTGAAAATGTATTGTGTTGTCCGTCATCATGAAGGATGAGGAATATAGACTTTTTCTGTTAGTTTATGGCAGGAATCTTTGAGGCCCTTTCAGTGGGAGTTCTGAAGTCTTTGTGGTACGTAGGTCACGGAGGTGTAGTATTTTTAGATACTGCCCTTGAATCTCAGGCTTTTGATTCTGTATCAGCCATACTTCTCTAATGACTTTATCAGGATGGCTTCTGGAAGTCTGAGTTGTTGGATCGCTGGCATCTTAAGGAAGATGGAGGTAAACAGACAGTGTGCTGAGGGGATTCATTGTCAGATGTGTAAGCTTTTGCATTGCTCAGTATAAAGGCAGAAACTACATAAAACCCTTTATCAGCTGAGATTGGGCATCTGGTGAAGTGTCCCTTCCCGCTTCATATTAGCAGTCTAGGTGAGAGTTTGACACCCTTTATCAAGCGTGACCTCCTGTGAAGGTTTTTATGCTAGAGAAAGGCACTGGCTCTTGAAAAGGGCATAAAACGTTTTCTTTTGATAGTGTGTTCCAATAGCTAGTAATCCTGCTTTTAGAAGTGCAAGTCTGTCTGGTGATCAGAATTTGACTTCAGCTTCACTTGCAGAAGAAGAGATGGGGATGGCTCTGCAAAAGAGGTTGGTCCTAGGTTGTATTTTCTTGCTGGGAATGTATTTTAAAACTTGGAGGGGGGGAAGATAAGTGTGCTCAATATTTTTTGATGAAATGCATGGATTGACTTCCTGAAATCTTGTGTTATGCCTGTCTTCCTTAGTCCCTTCACATACTTGTAATCTTCTTTTAAGAAGGAGATAAATCCCTTTTATGTTGTTTGGGCTTTTTTCAGTGATCTGCATATGGGTAAAATCCCCTTTTTCTTTGTACACTGTTGATGTGCTTCTGAGACATGTCGCATTTTGCGACAAGTGGTAAGTTGGGATCTTGTGTTCAATCCCTTGTCCATTAAGATCCTGGTGCCTTTTTCAGAGTCAATAGTTTTTCAGTCAGCACTTTCCCCAGTGTTCAAGGTGCGGCTTTGTGTTCTTTTCCTGCATGTATAACCTGAGATTTGGCTATAAAAAATAATAATAATTTTGAACAGGACGCTTTATCAGCTATTCCAGAACTCTTACGTGATGGTCCAGTTCTTTAGCTCACCATAGTGCCAGCTTTTGTGTTGTCCTCAAGTATAATCAGCGGTGAGTTTATATGCACTTTACATCTTTGAGGAAAATACTGAGTAGTCTTGAACGTGGTAGGGGTCCCAGGGCAGCTCTCCAAGTACCTCTACTCAAACACAACTCCCTTCTGATAACCAGTTACAATTACCTACAGATAAACAGTTTTATGCTTCTTAACACTGCCACTTAACAAACTGCGCTAGTGACAGTGTCTACATGCTTTCTAGCCTGTTCTGGCCAAGTATATTTAATGTTTTTATGAGAGGATGGCTTTAAGCTTGTGTGGTATGCAGAGGAACTCCTATTTTCTGTCTCCTTGTTTTAAAGACATGGCACGTGTTCGTTAGCTTTGTGCCAAACTTTGTGCCTTTGTGCCAAAGGTAAATGTTAAAAATCCTGTATGTTTGACAAGGCCTTGAAAATGCCTCCTCTCTGAAGTTCTGTGTGCTTTTGAAGAAGTGCTTGCATGGAATTTCACTGTTGACAGGTGGAAAGGAAAAAGATGAAAAATTCAAGGTGCATCTCCTGGCTTCTCCATCCAAATTCGGATCATATTGAGGACTTGAGCTGGCAGCTTCCAGCACGGAGGAGCTGCAACAGGCAAGTTAAGATTCTTACACTGGAGCGGTGTTGGGACTGACTCAGCTGGTAGTTGGCAGCCATCCTCTGTGGGTCATGCACAGTTGGCTGGAGGCATCCAGAGGAGTGTGTCTGTGTGTGTATCTCCCAAATTCCCCACTTCAGGGTGTTTCCTGTGTGCAGGAGCCCCTCGCACACCTCCGGGGAGTTCCCACAGAGTAGCTTGTGGGTAACCTGCCTTCTCCTCGGTGTTTGTGTGCCATGTGAAAATAACAGAATGAGTCAAGAGCTGGACTCTGACCTCTCCTTACAGTCTTTCAAATTACACTTAGCACTGCTTGAGCAGGTTAAGTCCCTCACTGACAGCACTGTGGTGTAGAGATTGATTAAGAAACAGAGCCCTGGCTGCAGCGATACAGTAGTTTCAGCAACCATAGCTGGTTGATCCAGCATCAAGTAGCTTCAAGTGGGACTTCAGTTGAGTAAGGACAAACAGAGGAAACATGCTGACATTTTTATTAGCAGAGAAGAAGAACATTCCGGATTGTTATCTCGAATCATTTGGCTCAAACTTCACGTCCGCGATGCGGGTTCTTCTCAGCCCCGTGACGGTTTCTTTCTTAGAATCCCCGGTTCCTGCCTGCAGATGATGTTACAAGCGAACCCGGTTTCTGTGGGTTTGGATCCCGCGGAGCCGGGGATGACAAAGCACCAGGGGGCAGGCGGCTGGCCCGGAGGCCGGCATGCAGCCCTGCACCTGCACCCTACCGGCACGGGCTTACTGCAGCCCGGCCGAGAGGGAGGGCGATGCTGTCTTTCC
>NW_009929517.1:0-16505 GCF_000696875.1 Nestor notabilis
AGGATCCAGCCTCCCTGGCCGGCCGGGCGACCTCTTTTGGCCCCGTGAGCGCTCTGTTAGCACAGCCGCTTTCGACTCTTACTTAGAGTCCTTAAGGAGCTTTTGGAAAAGGAGGACCTCCCGCTTCTCCCCATGAGCAGAAGTATAGACCTGTAAGATTGTTCGTTTCTAAGCACAGGCGAGAGTAAAAATGGCAAGAAAGAATATTTAAGAGAAAAGGCTTCAACAACTCCATCCTTTCTCTGTTGGACTCCTCCAAATCACCCTCCCATAGGAAGCATAGAAAAGGAAGCATGCTTCTTCCCTGGGAGCAGGGAGGGAGAGGAGAACATGTTTTTGTGAATGGGAGGCATTTATTTATCATAAAAAGAGCAAAAGCCATTAGCCCCATTTTCTTCAAACCCCTCTTTAAACACACAGAAGAAAAACTGGAGGGAAAGTGGTATGTATTCATTAATTTTGCTGACTGAATAGCAACCTGAAAATAGATCCCAGGCATTAAATGAGACAGTTCAAAGGGAGTTGGGGAAAAAAAAGTGATACACACTCACTAGGGGTACCCTGTCTGGAAGCAGTAAGACACTGCCTGGACAGAAATGGAGCACAGAGGGAAGGAAAAGCAGGCTAATAGTACAGTGCAGGCACCCCAAGGATAGAGATACAGACATTTTAGTGTGAAGCAGAGGGACAGCCATCCATCTGCTGGGGTTAGTCCACGCCTATTCACTTCTGGGACCTGACAGCAACTATTTGGCAGTACAGATTTATGAAGAGAGAATAAAGCTGAGTTAGTTGTATTACGACAATGCAAGAGGATGACCTGGCAGGTGACACAAAGCAAAGGAGACTGCAAGCTGCATATTAAGAAAATCTGAGCAGGCTCCCTCCCTTGGTATGGATCAGTTTAATATTCTTTATCAATAGCTGAAGAGACACTGGAGAAAACAGTCCTGGGCTGGTTTATAAGCTGGGAGTTTGCAGCATTTGTACCGTTTACTATCTGAATCCCTGTGCCCTAATTCTCATCTAATTTTTGGCCAGACCAAGACTTTTAATGTGCAATGGGATTCCTAAATCTACTCTCATGCTCTGCAGGGGCGGGGGGAGGGGGGAACCACAACAAAAAAAACCCCAAAATTAGCTTAGAAGAAAACACACCTCCAGGCAGAAAGAACATAATAAAATCACGAACACCTACCTTCCAGCAACAGTAGGATGGAGATTACATTTTTACCATTTTCAGAGTAACATATATACAAGTAACATCCTTGGTACCTGTTCCTTCTGCCAACAGTCATTGCTGTTGTCACAGGACACGTAGAATAAGCTACCAATATATGCACTTTAAACTTCTGTTGGACTGTAAACTACAGCAGCTGATGTGCAGAAGCATATTCCCTTCTGGTTTTTAAAAACTAATTTGTTTAAAATTCAACGTGAAAAGAACAAGCAGTACAAGTTCTCAGTTGGTGCTTTAAGTGGAACCACTAAATCCAGATAACCTACTGTCCAAACCTCTAGATTCATAGCTTGTTTAAACAAGAACCTTATTTTGACAACAGGAGCCTTTTTTGTTAGTACAGGGAGATGTTTTGGTTTATTCAACCAGTTCAAAGACTTGTCCACTGAAAGCTGAGAAACCAACCGAGAGCTGAAAAAACAGGAAAGCTCATTTTATTTTTACAAAACATTAAGAAAAATAAGATGTGAGAGTATAAATTAAGTTAGTTTAAAACACTGAAAGATATTAACAAACAGAAACAATCTGTTCAATTCCCTAGGTATAGATAGATTTTTTTAGACTGAGATTTCAGTAAAACATGTTTTCTTAGGCTTTAAGTAAAACTACTTTCAACAGTCTGGATAGATAGCTAATAAAAAAATGTAAAGCTATTCGTGCATTGTAATTGAATTCCAATTTCAGTCCAATTAGATCTTGACACAAATTAATCTTCTGTTAAAAATGAACCCAGGATTTTCTAGTACCATAAAATATACAAATTAGGATCCTAAATGTCTGGTAAACTATACCACCGCTTGATTCTATCTGGTTCAGGTATAGTAAATCCTCCTGGTCAGGAGTAGTATCATATTTAGCATACCAGCCTGTATGTATTTGCCAAAAAAGAGGGCAACGGTGAACACCAAAATAAAATTAGTATTTCCTTAGCAATCTAAAATGTAAAAGTACATGACAAGATTAAAATAGATTTAAAAATCACATCTCCTGTTTCTCAGCTTGTCTTCAATCCATGTACCTTTGAATCCATATACCCTTGCAAACTCCTGGAGTGGAAATAAATTTAGCAAAGAAATTGGATTTTAGCTATATTTGTTAATCCAAAGAACCAGAGAAAGAAGCTGATGGATTACATAAACCTTCCTGGAGTTACATGGAGCTCAACACTGAGAAAATTCTTGATTTGTAATGGATTTTCAAAATCCTACCCAGAAAAACAAGTTTAATTACAAAAGCAAATACTGAGGCCGTTTCCTTTCCTTAATGAAGACAGCTGAGAAATCTTACTGAGTACCAACATTCTTCCTGATCCCTGGCACATAGGAAAGACAAGGAAATACTTCTTGGCCTTAGCTCTATGCACATAAACACATTGGAAATTAAGCTTCTGCTACCTGACAGGCTGATTTACAAGACTGCTAAAACTAAAAAAGATTCCTTGAAATCAACTAAATACACTTTTCAGACAGCTGGCATTTTGAAAGAAACATATTAGTTCTAAACATTAAAAATACCATCATACAACTCAAAAAGACATGATTTTGATTAAACAAAGCAAAAACGTGAGGTACTGCATTTTTCAACTCATACTGAAAATGTATAAATTATACACTTCCAAGAACAGGATGGAGAGAAGAACTTCCAGCTTCCAAAAATTTCCTGATTCTGAATCCTAAACTGTCAAACATTTCAACAGGTTGAGTATTGCTATTTTTGCTCAGTTCAGGATTTAGTATTTTAGATCATAAATAGTATTCTAATGAAAGGTTCAATACCTCATTTACAACCAGATGGAAATACTATTTTCAAAGAACTCTTATTTTTGTGTCCAAACTGTTAGCAGAAACCATCTTCATTTCTCCATAGCCTCCAACAACAGTGAGAACTCTTCCTAGCAAACATCTGCTCTAACGAAAGCAGAGGACTTTAAGGATCAATATACTTAGTGGACATCTAAGCACTGGAAGTTTGATTTTGTCTGAAGACATCAATCTTACTAGTTTACTCATCTTGTCCCTAGTGTGCTGTATCTGCTCTAGAGAAAAAGCTTTGTTTTGAATCTGTTCAAATCAGCAACAGAGACATCTGAGCATCAATGTGCTAGAGAAACAATATCATACAGTAGCTACTCTGCAGGCATATTGGATTTTACATCATTCTTTGTCCGAGTTAATGGCAATGAAGTGTTTAGTTGCATTGGTTTGTGCCAGGCCTTATGGTGTTTCCAGCAGTGGCCCACCTTGGTTTTCATCCCAGCTGAAACAACAGGTGCACATCAGCTCAAAAAAACAGGCAACTTCTTCAAAGCCTAGTAGAGTCAAGAAATGACTCCAAGGGCCCAGGCTTGAAGGAGCAAGCTCAAAAATATTTTACGGACAGGGATGCCCAATCAAAACAGTTTGCTGTTTAACAGCAAACTGTTTGCTCTATAAGAACAGACACCCAGTATCCCTCATTGGAGCCATTTACTTGTACTGCAGACCACAGATTCTTCATCTAGGGAACCCTTTGTCCATACTATCTATGTGTGAACACAAGCCAATGCTTAACATAAGCCTAAATACATTTGTTTGTGCTACTTCACTAGTAAGTGCATTGAGAGCGTGATTGCAGGAAGCTCTTCCCTGTCTTTTCTGAAGACTGAGCTCATGTTGCTAGTCTTAAAGATGTTTTTCTCTCTTCAATGTTTTGTCCAAGTGAGTTGAAAAACTGACTAGGTGCACTAGGTGTAGTGATAACTTCAGCTAATATCATCCTTCTCATCTACTGAATAATCTCCTATTTCTTTCCATTATAACCCTCTTACAGGATAAAAAAGCTTATTTTCCTCCTGTTCTTTACCCCCATTCTGCATATTTACAAGCTTCAACATTTCACTACATACTTCAGCAGCAATTTCTTAATTTTAGGCTTAAAGCCTGTGAGCAAAATTCTGTTGGATATTTTATGCTCCTTTGTACTCTCTTCTCTCAGAGGGTGGCTGATCTATCCACTCTTAATTTAACAGGTCTGTAGGATTCTCTTGACTCATTCACATGTAAGTTAGTACTTCCTCCCACTGTGTCATCACTATATTTTTTTCAGTTCACATATTTTTATTTGTGTAAACGTGTTCCATTGGACTGATGACAGGAACATTGATCTGTCAAGGAAATGACCCATAAACAGTTTACAAACAGTAGGGTTCATCCTGTTGAACCAGCTGGAAGAGGTGCAAATACCCAAAAGAAATTTGTTGGTTGTGACGAATTGGTAGTTGAAAAATTGATTTTGCATGGTATAGTTAAAACTGTTGAAAGGCCAGGAAGCTTCAGCTATCTATGGTCAGATCTTAACTTTTTCTGGGCTGCCTTTTGTGTGCACTGTTCTGGTTGATATGCTGTTTCCCAGAAAGAACAGGTACTCTCTTGGGGTGGTGGTTCTGGCTACAATCCATATTTGGATATGTGCCAGCTGCTCTATTGGAGGAATTTCGTCTCTGAGGGTTCAAGCAAGTGAACAAAACATATATGACAACAAGAAATCATTTTTGTCCCTTATTACAGTGCAGGAATCATCAAAGATAGGGCAATTATTGAAAAAGCCTTCCTGGGACAGACTCAGGCAATGATCTTGGGCTAATATGGCCTTTCCTTAGTTCCTGGGAGGAGAATAGAAAGTATAGGCAGCCTGTCATTTCACTGACCATACTTTCCTCTCTAAAACCAAATCAATAATTACAGATTGAGTAAATGCACTTGCAAACTCCCTATTTCAGAATTCAACTTGGGACATGACAGTATTCTCAGATGGCAACATCCCATGGAGAAAAATAAAAATCAATGGATGTGACCTTTCTGGCCTCTCTTAAGGACACTGTCTGGTTGCATTCTGAATTTTAAATTTAATTTTGCAAAACAGTTAATTTTTTAATGCAATTTCTTCTTAGACTATGGGAATTATGGGACTGCTTTGCTTATTCTCCCTTGGGAATCTCAGTCTGAGCTGCCATGTTCTAAATTATTTCTCACAGGCTGTATTAATCACCCAAGGCTTTGCACAGATGGGCATCATAGTCTCCATTGGTAATTCCATATATTTTTAGAGAGCTGGAAGGAACTTCAAGTGCTTTGAACACTATGTGGCAAATCATCCTCTTCTCACAGAAATCAGCTCAGTTACATACAAGCTATAACAGCTTTCAGAGTAAGGATCAGGATCTTCTCTGGTTCTGCAGTGATTGAACCCATGTGGTCATGGCTCATCCTTGTGTTTTCACCTCCTCTGTATCAGTAAATCAAAAGAAAAACTAACACACACAGATGTTTTCACCTCACTGGAGGAAGGATGAGGAACTAGCTTTCTCTTCTAAAAACAAGCAGGAAACACAGCTTTAAAAATTGTTTAAAGCACAGGTTGAAAGGGATGGCAGCAAAGCAAAGGCTCCACAGATCCATTTCAAGACTCCAACCCAGCATCCTCACATCCTGCCATGAAAGACCCATCACCAAGCTCCCTGCCTGCCTTCTGCCGGCTCGATGCCAGCATTCCTTGGAAGACACAGTACCATAACATAAAGGAGCCTTCCATATGTTCTCCACTTCTGGCCTTATAAGGCATGGATACTACTGAGCCTTAGGAATCAGCTCACCCTCTGACAGCAGCTGGTGAGATGTGGTGTGTACTAAGCAGCTGTACAACGGCCATATATAGCCATGTTAAGACAAAGCTGTAGGTATAGTAGCACTGTTTGGGAAGTAGAATGACTTCACATGACCCCATATCTGCCCTTAGGTCTCTTGTCAGTGAGGAGAAAATTGCCTGAAACACCCGTCACATACTTGAGAGTTAGAAACACTTCCTGATAATAATTCCTGATAATAATTCCTGTGCTTTCTTGCCCACATTTTTCTTTTTCTTTTTGATGAGGGAAAGATATGGAAAATACACCTCTTTCTGTTATGTTCTCTTACAAATGAAGTAGCACGGATCAATGGATAAATGTCAGTACCTCCCACTGGTCAGAAAGCTATAGGCTACCTTCCTTACTGAGGGAATATCAACTGGTGCCTGCTTTACACAGTTGCTAGTTTACAACGATCTCCAAGGATGTGACAGCAGATACCAATCTCTCTGGCCTCTTTGACTTAGGAAGGGAAATGTCCAGTTCACTTCCTGTGAAAACGCTCAGTGCCTCTGTGCTGTCAGAGGATGCGACACTAGAGAAACTGCACAGACTTACATGCCACACATAATGAAGGAAGTCACAGTGTTAGGCAAACTGACACCTCTGGGAAACAGCGGAACAAACTATTTAATATAGGCTTATCAGAGTGAATGCACACTTGAGAGAAGACACTCAAAAGATACCACAATTAAAATAAGACAGTGCAAATTCTGTAGGCACCTACTGACTATCTGAAAATCAGAAGGGCCAAGCAACAGGAAAACGAGTCTTCCATTCTACTCAACAAGTTATTTCCAAAGCAGGCTTGGAAGATAAGGCAGTCCAGACCATTACGGATGAGATAGATTTTTATTTTCAGGTAATCAGCACTGACCTCATCAAAAGCATAAGCTTAGATGCAAGTGACTTCTCAACAACTACTGGGAGTCATCTCTACATGAAATGAAGAGGCAGATTTTAGCACAGGCTCAGGAAGGAAGGCAGAGGAAGTCCAAAGACCCAATGCAGTTAGCAGACTTTGCCAAGAGCCTGATGGATCATGCCAACTCCATCCCCCCATTGCTACAGATAGTATTTCTCCTGGTCAGGGCAGAAATAAAAGGGCTGTGCAGTCTGGGCATGCATGGATTATCATTCTCTGTTCCTGTAGCAAGTGTTTTAATAATACATTAAGTGGTTTTCAAGGCTGCAGTCCAGTGTCCTCCACCTGTAGTTTTGTGGGGATTTTTCAGAGGAGAAATGACACATCCTGAACAATGTTGCAGCACAGAAAATTTTTTAAATAATAGTATTCAACTCTAAAATAGCATAAGAGTCTCCTCTCTGTTGGGGATTCAATATAATTTCCATTGCCCTGTCTATGGAGGTCACCTCCTTGTTATCAGTTCCTGCTAATTAAAAGATCAGGAGTTCAGGAAAGTCATCCTGAGGACTCAGCTATTACTAGCACTAACAACAGCTGGCAAAGTAGTGACATGTGGCTGAATGTTCCAACCCCTTTCCCTTCACACAGATTTCAAATTTATCAGAAACTTCAAGGGTCTGGACCCAATATTTAGCATGGTCCTTTATAGGTCTGTGGCCTATGAAATTCATTTCCACTCTTCTGATGAATTTGCTGTTACTGATGTTTCACAAAGAACAGCTTTCCAAATGACTAGTGTATGCAAGCCCTGGTTTCCAGTAACAACCTTCTAACGCCCACTAACATTATTACCATCTCAATCTTCAGGGGCCATACACATACACAATAAAGGTTGCTTCTGTCTAAGAGGTGGGTCACTGCTTGGCAGTAACATGTTACTCCATGACACATTTTTACTTTGCCACTATATGTTTAGACTTGATGGCTTCAGTATCATGATGGCAATATTGTCATTTCCTAGTGCCATAAAAGAGACCTCATGGGCCTCTGATTGTTCTAATACTTAGCATTAGAGAAATCCTGGTCTGCTGATGCTGTTGCTCCCTCATACTGAACAGAGCCTCCCCTATCCAGCCTTGCAATTTTTTCATTGATGGTGTTACAGTAGGGAGCAATAGCCAGGGTTTAGACATGAATTAAGAGCTAGACAAAGTTCAGACAGTTTACTTGGAGCAATGAATACCCCATGCATTTATAGGCTGTTTAATCATCTGAGGATCTGAGCCTCATCCTTTTCCAAAGCAACATTCCTCTCTGGATTTCCCAGTCATCTTGCCCAATTCAACATCTTACTCTGTGATTTTGTGAGCTTATTCCATGCAAAACAATAGCCTCTGTGTTAAAGACTTCTCACAACATTAACCTTTCCTGAAAGTGCTTTGAGAGCCATTGATAATAAGTACTATGAATTGCAAAATACATTAGGTTTTGGAATCATTTCCACATGACTTGGTTCACAGGGTGCCTTCTTTCAGACACTTACTGTAAAACACCCTTAGTCACAACTTATCTATCTCAAAATAATTTCCAACATGAAACATCCTGTAATGTTTTGTGTTTCCACCACCCTCATTTACAATTAGAGAAACATTCTAGCAGTGACACATACGGCAAAATAGAGCAGTTTTCCCTGCTAGACCATGAGCAGTAACTCCTAAAGCTCTCAGTAGCTATGAAGAGATTTCTGAAGATCACTTTCCACATGCTAGGCAATGACCTTACACCAAGAGTCTTGCTTGAGGCTGAAGTTTGCCAGCCTGACATGTGAGGAGTTCAAGTGCTCCAAACAGAACCACTTATAACAAAGTGGAGCTGAGACTGCCCAGCCATTTACTGGGAGACCTGGAACAGGGCAGCATCTTAAAACCTTCTGGTAGCCTCCTGAAAATCTGCACCCTTCTTGGAGACATGAAATAGATTTTGGAGAGCTACACAAAGCAACTTTGAAAGCTTGCATATAGCATGAGTTCTGAACACTGAATTCTGGTTTTCTTAAAGAAGATTAAGGAAATACTCGAAGAGTCCTAGTTTATAATCCAGTGATGCCCAAGATCAGACAGTACATTACATGGTTATTTAGTTTCAAGTATGGGCATTATAGGGGGTGGAATTTTACTGGTCGGCCAAGAAGATCTGCTGTAGGCTCATCTTATCACTAAGCTCACAGCAGTGGGAAGAAAAAGAAAAAGGATGCAAAAAGAGTAATGGAAACATGCAGGCACAGCACAAATAGATGATGCCTTAGTGCAAGGAGACTATCTTGAAACAATAGCAATAACAAGAGAGTAATAAAATTGTGAGAGGCCCCAAACTGTTTCCTTCTGACGAGTTTACCAAAGAGACAAGATGCTCTCATGGCGATAGAAAAATAATGAAGTATAGAGCAGGTAAGGGAGGTCCTGTCTATATTCTCCTAAAGTGAAAACAGAAAGCCTTCAACAGGAATTTAAAAAGTAAATAATTAGAGTTGATAAATCCAAAGACAATTAAACCCTGCCCCTCCGTTTTGCTGCGAACTATCAGAAACATAAACATCTTAGCACAATTATTTCTATCACTATCCAGGGTTGATTTTCTGTTTCTCAATTTAAAGTTCTTCAAAACAAACAGACCTAAAGATGGTCATATTGTTTATCTTCCCCAGACTAAAAGGACTGGCTGACAGCCTTCTTAGTAGAAAGACTGGCAGTCTTCCATAATAAAGACTTTATGTCTGGACCCTAAATTAATAGCTGTAGCCACTGAACAAAAAGAATTTTGTTCTAGTAAAAACTGTCGAGCTGATAACTCTGGAGGCTGAGGTGTCTCGTTTATTCACAAAACAAATGCTAGAAGACACTGGGCAGATTCCTCCTAACTATGCCTTTCAGATATTACTCCAATAAAAATCTCTGTTCTAAGGCATCTATGCTGTGGTGAAGGTGGATTTTTTCATGACTATGGATGAACCTGTCAATGGAAAGAGACAATTAGTGCAAATCCCTGACTGCAGATGTACAATGGGAACATCTGTCATGACAGCCAAGACAATTTGCAAAAGTCAGAGAACAAGCAACAGAGGGCAGCAATTTTCAGTCACCAGTGACTGGCTTGGATTCCTTTCTGGCTAAAAAGTGTGAATGGCTCAATTACCTGGCCAGTTCCCTCAGACTTCAGCATCTATCTGATTGCACATTTGGTCATAGTTGGTTTTAAAATTACCTAATAAAAACAGAGATAGTAACAGCACTCAACTCTTATCAAGCTCAGAGATGGAGAAGCAAGGATGCTTAGCTGCTCACAAGCTCTGACTCTGCATCTTGTCCAGTGGCCAGAATGGTGATGTACATGCTCGGTTAAAAGGCCTGGGTTTTTCAGTATGGTTCTGACTTTCTACCACAAGTCTGACAGACATACAAAGAGACCAACAACCAGATGAGTCAGCCTCCAGCAAAAATGCAGAAAATTCTTTGTTACTCATTTTGTGCACCTATAGTTAGTATTTCCTGTGCATGGAAACATACTAAAGCACATAAGCATATGACCACTTCATCTACCCAGTGACAAACCAGCCTACTGCCTGAAGACCTCCCCCCCTCCCCAAATGTACAGAGCAAGACAAAGAAACATTTAGGGTTCCTGACAACCTACTCCTTTCCCAGCTAAACAAAACCCTGCTATCTAATAGAGAGAGAGGATGAATTAACATAACCACCTCTCCACACAGCAATTAGCAAATGAAATCAAAACAAAGGAAATGTCCTCCATTAATCTTTCCCTGCTGAAGAGCACCTGACTGCCATATAATCCACAACAATTAGCCAAATAATGAAAGCGCAAGAGATTTATCTTGAAGCAGAAATTAGGGAGGGCACGATTAATGTACTGTACATCAGGAGTGCAGGCAAAAGCTCTCTCAGCGCAGGGTTGTTTGAGGAAACTGCAAAGCTTAGTATCCTGCAACCAGGTTGCAACACATACACCCCAATATACTCTTTTACCATATTCTGAGTAAGTCTGATTGGCATATGGGATGATCAGAGCTCATACCCAAACTTACACAGACAAACTTCAGTGGTGTACCAAATAGCTTTACCAATATCTTCTATTAAGAGGGGCAATTGGCAGCAGTACTTGAAAAATATGGGGACAATACCCTTTAACAGTACAAAGGTATTTACAGTATGATAAACATAAAGGTTTTCTATCATCCAACAGGCCAGCACAGGAGAAGACATTTAAGGAGATTTACAAAGATTGAGATCTCTGCCATAAATATCTGTGCCAAAATTTTACTATGGGACAGTAAACAATTTATAGTCCTGTGACATTAAATGTAATATGACACAGTGTAGGAACTGGATTCAACAAAAGACTTATTTCAAGGATATTTTCAATGGTACAGAAAATAAGACTTTAACCAAATGGAATGGGAAGAGAACAGACTCTGCACACTACTAAAATCAGTGCTGAAGTGGTGTGCAAATACCTTATTGTCATCAACTTAAGTATCAACTCATCAGGCAAGCCAACAGAGAATTTGTTTTGTGCAACTGGTCTCATAGATGTTGCTGTTATTAGGGCTCTTAGGCATTCAGACAGCTCAAGAGGAATTCTGAGGGCTCTGTAATAGATTTAGCCTTTCTCCACTCAGAACACGACTTCACAGATTCCATCAGCTGCCATACCACTGTGTCTTGCCTGTGCTCCAGACCTACGTCTGATGTCTTTTCACGCAGCAAGTATAACAAATATGGAAATTGAGATGGGGTGAACCCACAAGTCATTCCTGGAAAAACCCTGTGTGGACTCACATTTCTACACCTATAATCTTGCAGTTGACATGTTTCAATAGAGCACATAACTTGCTTCCAAGATACAAAGTCATACTTCTAACCAGAAAAAATAATGTATCTTTCTGCCAGAGAACACTGCTTGTAAATGAGGGGGGAAAAAAACCCAATGTTGATCCAGAGGAGTTATTAAAATTTCGCCACGTGTTGAGAGCAATTTGAAAGCCTCTACTCAGTAACAATGTTTTGATTTAGCTTTCTCTCCAATTCTTCCCTAGATTGTACTCTTCATCTTTCTTCTTCTTTCTTTCTTAACCCCTCCCTCTCTTCCTTTCCAGAAAATCTGAAAATCTTTTCTCTGTCACCTTGTCACCTTAAGGAGGACATGTTCACTCCTGGAATATACTATATAGATCTACTCTTAAGTGCTTAGTATACTCAAAAGTGGGGGAGTGAAGTGGCAACAGTAAAGAAAATAAGAAGCTATCTCCATTGAAGTAGTTACAGCTACATGATAACATGAAGCTTCAGCTCTCTTGAAGTTCTTAGAGATCTAATCTTTTTCATTTCCCTGGAGTTTCATCAGCTAACCCAGCAGGGTCACTTTGCCCCAGCTGTGGGCAATCAGAGGTGGTTCCCCACAAAATCAGTTGAGCTGTTTCTCTAGCTCATGTAACATTGGCTTCACCATTGCTCCCGTGAGTCTCTTTCCTTTTTTGAACAGTTAATTTACTGTACTTCATCAGTATTTTTACAACGAAATGATGGAACAGAGCAGAGGATACCATGTGTCCTCTTTCCAGCATACAGCAGTCATTTACCAGGCACTGAAGATTAATGAATCTGGAACTGTTTGCTACTCTCCAAAAGTGTTAGTATGTTCTTGCCATCTCACACTGGAGATCTAGTTCTAAATGCGCATGAAAAGACAATAGCAGGTGTCCCTTAGTGCTGCTTTCTGGAGAATCCTTAACAGCAGCAACGCCAAAAGATCGTGCCAAATCATTCCATTCTCAAGTGGACATTTCCACCTCCTCCCACAGAGTCTGTCTCCAGCCTGTTACAGTCAATACATTCCCATGAGAGAGATCAGCATAGACCTGCCAACACAGCCCAGCACAAGCTACAGCTTCATCTTCATCTAGCCACTTACAGCAGTCTTTCTGACAGCATTTGTTTCAAGTAAACTAAGAGGGAAAATAATAGCATTCAGCCGCTTTACATGCCCCAGAGCCTTACAAAATGGAAATGGAGGGAAGAACCTCAGAGGTGAGCTAAGGCTAGTGGCTGCATGGTTAGTCTATCAAGCTGCTTTCATGTTAGTGGACCAGTGGCAAAGAAGTTGCTATTTGTCATCAAATTTTAACCACTGGAGTATTGGCAGACTTCTCCCTTGATGCATTCCTAATTCATGTTTTTAATGTCTAATCACCTACACAACCTAGAGTTTTCATTTCCCACATAGCTGGCTGAAACTATTCCACCATGAAAGCTCTCTCTCTGTTGTCCAAGTATAAGGATGAATTCCTAAACTTACTTGTTCACATAACATGAGCAACAAACATGGTGGAATGCCACCAGCCATAAGAGTGTGGCCTGTCAGAATTCAGTCTGGTCTAGGCTGAACAAAGCTACAGCCACACAGGGCATTCTTGATCATCTGTACTCTGCCCCTAAGCAGGGACACTGTTGTACTTTAATTTGACAGCAATAAAATAAAGAAGAATTTAAAAAGAAAGCTGTATGTCAAGAATTTCTTCATAACAGACAGATTTGGAAAGAACAAAGTTCTCATTATACTGACTGTTGAGATTTTTCTTTGTGAAACTGTGATAAATCTAATACTGCATGGGGGGATATTCTTTAATAGAGCCAACAGACAGATGGATGAGGTTTTAGAGAGGCAGAGACAGAAGCGTATAAACTTCAGCCAAATACAAAGAAAGAGAAACTGTCTGGGAAAACGTAACTGAGAGTAACTCAGCATGGCTTGGTATCGGGAGCTGAACTTGCAGCTTTGACAAGACTGACTTTAAGGCGACCTTCAGTGGAGCTTCTTAACAGTGTATGCTGGGCAATCGCTGGTAAATCTTTATTAATTTTAATTGGCGGCACCCATTTATAAGAACCATTAAAAAGGATAAATTGAGCCCATCCGGCGTAATGTCTTTTGTTAATTAGTTTGTCAGCACTGTTTTAATATCCCCTAATGACTTCATATTTCAGGCCTGACATTAAAGGAGACGCTGTGAGAAAGGAAATGGTCTTATCACCGTGTACGTTTTTTTCTTTTTTTGAACAAAAAGTGTCCTTCCAGGCCTGACCAAGGTTAGGTGTCATTTAACTCAGACAAGCAGGTGGCACAAGACTTGGAAGGGCCCTCTCACCCTATCCAAACTTCACCTTGCTAGTGACCAGCATGCTCTGCTGAGATTTTCTCCTTTTACAGACCCCCACAACAGCAGAAGAAATTAAAAATCATCAGTCACCAAATTTCCACCCTCCATAGCTCATCATGGGCTTGTCTCCAGTATCAAAGCACAAACATGTGGGAAAAATATGAGAAAAACCCAAGATACAATTGCCGCAACACCTCCCTTAAATAAAAGCAGGTTAAACCCCCACAAAGCTGAAGGTCTTTTGATTCATAAGGACGTGCACAGCACCAATATCCTCATCTGTCTTGGGGACCACAAACTTACAGATGAGAAGCTGACAGGATAAAAGCATCAGCAAAGAATGCTTCGTGTATGAATCTGATTTGTAAAGGAAGACAACGGAGAAATTCTTTCTCTAGATATGATGCTTGGCCCAGAACAAAGGGGAGTGAACAAATCAGTGATTTTGGTGTCAACAGTTCTCTCCCTCCTCCCTTGTGCTCATCATGTTTTTCTTGCACTAGCACACTCAACCTGCAAGCGTGGAAGACAAGGAACTTGAATTCAGTTACAAATGTTGAAAAAATATGTTTTTTCTGCTTCTAATGAATACAATATGTTAGGCCTTTATGTCTCAAGTAGGTTAGGAAGATTTTATGTTAGGTAACAAAAGCAATGTAGCACAAACATTTAACCCTTTCTCTTGAATATGTATGCAGTTGATAATTCTTATTCAAGGAGGAAGTGTGTAAGGTAAGGCCAGAAGAGTCAGCTGTAGCAATCACAGAAGGCAATGCAACCCGTGTCTGCCTTAGAGCTCCCTTATGAAGTTAACCTGATTTTCTTAGACACCATTGTCTTTCTCCTCGCTATTCTCACACACATTAAATGTCTTTGAGCTGAGAAACACACCAAGGGAAGTATTTCCTCCCTGTGAGGTCTGCAGCAAGTTTTATCCCTGCTAAGCTTCCTGCAGTGGCTTGATCAGTCAGGGGGAAGATCCTGAAATAACACTGACTTACTGTCAATGAAAGGCTTTGTCTTGAGAGCTGGATTCTATGCGGGTTTTTTCATGGAAGTTTACAATAGGTGAGCAATATGAGGAAAATAGCATCCTCTCCCAGTTAATATCACATTTGATGCTTTGGTGTCAGATTAATCCACAAAAGGGTGAAGTGAGTAAGTGAGAAACAGCTAATAAGAAAATCAGCTTTTCCTCTGTCCATTAATCATAAGGTGTTTGCATTTATGCTGGTAATAGTAAAAGGAAAATTAAATCTTTAGCAAACAAAATAGCTCTTTTTTGTTTTCCCCAAAATTTTAGGGTAACCCATAAATGGCTCTTTATAAGCATCATACTGAGACTTGTAGGAGATGTGTTCTACTTTGTAGATCACCTTTGAGCAAAACACAAACGAGTAATAACTGTAAAGACTGAATCAGTTACTGGTTTTATTACTGAGCAAAATCCTTGCCTCAAAGTCAATGCAAATCTTGTTGTAAAGATCTGGAGAACTAACAGGTTTTACCTTTTCCATTAAAATTTAGGGCTAATGATTTCATCACAGATTTTTTTCTTTTGATGAATACACAGTCACAGCACTTGAATATTAAAAGCTGCTCTATGATCTCCTGAAAGCCATCCTACTGTCATTGCAAGCTTGTGCCATGTTTCATGCAGATTTAAAATTTTCAGGGGACCACTAAAACTATGCCCTATGTGAAGCACACAGTAAAAGCATGCCTAGGGTGAAATAGATATATTCCCAGCAGGCTGAACACCTCTTTGAATGAACTGCCTTTGCAGCTAATAAAAGTCTTGAGTTTTTCCTCCAGCCAGCCTGTCTCTTGTGCACTGGTGTGCTCTATAGAATTCAGTCTTTTATAATCAAAGGTCTGTATAACACTGCCAGCATAGTTGGTACTTAGTCTCCATTTTGCAGCACTGACAAATACAAATTTACAGAATAACCTTTCATTTCTATAAAACATCATTATTCATGACAAGCATATTTCCAGTCTTCACAACAGAACAAAACCTTGTATTTTCATTGTCCTAGTATTTTCAGTTTTTGTTGTACAAAACCTCATGCCTTAATTAGTCCCGCTATTGCTAGCTAGAAAGTGAAGAGAAATTATTTACTTTATATGCATTAACTCAATGACAGTTGAAACTCACCTGGGAACTGAGAAAGAAGGCATTCAATATTCCTGTTAGCAGTCACATGTAAGAGCCAGAGAAAAGAGAATGGTATCTACCACTGCCCAAACATGGACACCTTAGGCCCACGTCTTCCAGTCTATTCTCATAACATATTCCAACACTATTTTCACCTGATGGTATCTTTCCTTTCATACAAAACTTTCTATCCTCCAATACATCATTCTTGCTTCTTGTCCTCACAATTTAAGTATTCAATAATCAAATTTCCAAATACTAATAAAATGCCTGTAGTTTAATAAATTTTTAAAAGTTCAAAAATGCAAACTCTGTGCCTATAGGTACCTATATTTCAGGTATAAT
>NW_009929518.1:0-4852 GCF_000696875.1 Nestor notabilis
CCGGGCGTCCGCCGGTCGGTGGGACGAGGGGTATGACCAGCCGCGACGCTCAGATCTGGGCGACCTGATCCCGTTGGGAGCATCCCGAAGCCGGGGACGCGTCTTCGGCCGCAGCTTCACATCGCCCGAGGGCGGCCACAGAACGACAGTCCTGCCCTGGTTTCTCATGCGAAGGGTGGTGATGTAAAGGCAGCTCGGAGATACAGTGACAGGAGAAGGGAAGCCGGCTGCTCGGCCCCTGCTCTACGCTCTGCTCTCCGGCCCGAACAGTCGACAACTTTCCTGTCAAGAACGGTAGCCCTTCCTGACCATGTCTTTTCCTGTGCCATGGATTCCCACAGCCTGAGGATGATATTGTTACTGTTATCATCCTCATTATTGTCATCATTATTATGATTATTGCTGTTGTTATTGTCATAATCATCATCATCACAAGCTCCAAGATGCTGGAGGATTGCCTCCTCATGCTCCTGACCTCAGGGTGACTGCACTGTCCACAGTCCAGGATGACTGACAACAGGAATTAAACATCCAGGCCTCTCTGCCTAAAGGAACAGCTTTATTTCCAAAGTTTAAGATCTCCCTCATATCCTCCATATTTATTTGCATGCCTAATTTAATTATGCAAGATGTTCATCTTCCACAAAAGCCAGAAACTGTTCCTCACACCCGTTTGTCATTTCACTGAAATACATCCAAGTTACTGAAGATCCAGTAGTGTATGTTTAGTTATTTGTCAGCAAAACCAACTGGTTTTGTAGCTAAATCTGTGGGACTGTCTATCACTTCTTGTGACTTTACCAATTGTCAGACACACATGTCAAGGTGAGAGGAGTACGGAAGCTAGTATTGTATGGTGCTAACAAAAGTTAGAGAAGAATTTCAAGCCTTTTTCCAAAAAGACAGAAATTACTTTGCCCACCTAACAAAGAAAAAAGCCTATTCTGCATAGTCTTTAGCTATGAAGAAGTAATTTATTGAAGTAACTTTTGTTTTCCCTTGTGCCTCTGCCACATGCAGTGAGCAGGCTGTGTGCTCTTTGTGGTTTTGAGATGAAGCATCAAACTCAGGAAACATACCCTCTAGCTTCTCCAGGGCTGAGCATCCTTTCCAAAGCAGCTCATCATTAATTTCCTCTCTACATGCACTTAGGCTTCAGCATTTGTAACGCCAAGCAGCAAGGCACTAGGTACCAGGCATACATATGTATTCACTCCAGCTGTCACCACTAAAAACAACAGCCTAAACAATGTGTCCTGGCACATAAATGCCACCCAAGATGTTCTGAGAGCAACAATGTGGCAGATCCTGGGTCTGCTTTCACCAAGCTACTAACAGGCAACGAGCTAAGTGGGAGGGCTGTCCTTCAGAAAGCCATTACCACAGCATTAGGAATTATTAGTATTATGAGTGTCTCAGCTTTCCATGAGTCTTCCACTTTAAAATGGTATCAATCTCCCCCTCTCCTTGCCCCGCTCGTTGCAAACAGTTGGGGGTTTCTGGGTCTCAGCGAGTCGTGCACAGTACAACTACCAGTAGTAAGGACTCCTTTAGATCTACACAACCTCATCATCACAGTCTCCTAAATCTTCAGACAACTTACTGCTGTGGGGTTGCAAAGGTACAGTGTTTGACTCTAAGCTACTCCCACTGCTTATGCACACACTGAAATGTTTCCAGTCACTGTTGGCTGTGCCAACTGCTCAGGTCTGACAGTGCTTGTTTTTGTCACAAAAAGAGATGGAAGTACTGTGAGAGGTGCCTATAAAGCCCTCTATATACTTCCAAGCGGAAAATGGACCTTAAGGTGTTGTGTGTTATCAAGGTAATAAACTACCTGGATAACACACAGATACCCTGACACAGAATTGAGTATAAGGATATTTAGAGCAGAAGTGTTACAGCTGTGGCTTGTTTTTGTTTTTGTTTTTGTTTTTGTTTTTGTTTTTAGTTCAGTGCTATATCAGAATTCCCATACACTGTGGGGAAATCTGTTGAAGGTTTGTGGAGTTTTATGGACAGACCAAGACAGACTAGAGCACTTTTATAGGAGCAACGGTGGCATCTAGTGGTAAATACTACCAGTCCTGTACCTGTGTTCAGTAAAGGATGCTGAATGCTTTTCCAATTAAAATTTTGTTTTGCCTTTCCAACTGGAATAGATACTTGCTATAATAACTTGCTAAGCTGGGTATCATGAGTTCATGTCTACATGGTTTGTTACATGTTATAAAGTATTGGATAAAACTATTACACCAATGTCACACGGGATGTGTTTTGAGGGGAGAGGCTAGGGACAGGTGATAGCTTTGAAAACTTGAAAGATAATCTTGTAATAAAAAATTTATTGGAAATAAGAAAATCTGTCTTCTGACCACTGTACCATATGTTTTTAATTACATTGTCTGTGAGTGTCAGTATTTTTTTTTTCCTCCCGTAGAATAGGTGGAAAATGCAACCTCACATTTCATCCCTGTAGTTTTACATCCTCTGAACAGATTTTACACACATGTCCTTTGATGAAAGAACTGCAGAAACATAGGGGTGTCCTTGTCCTTAATAATGCTTTTAAACTAAAATAATAGGGTGGTTTTGCCCTAGAAGTGGCCAATCTTTGTCACACAACGATACCAGCAGAAGCCAGAGCTCAAACGGGTGAGTATCAACTTCCCACTGTGCTACTTTTTTGAAAATTATTCTGGCCACACAGAACCCAGTCATTTTGTCTTCAGCAGGCACAAAGCCCCAGGCTGAAGGGTTGTCAACACACCTGCAGTGTCAGAGAGGAACACAGCTGTTTTTTCCCAAACTTTTTATCCTTTGCCTTAGTATTAGTCTTTACTACTTTTTCTTCTGAGGTGCAAGACCAAAGCCATCAGTGATAGATTGGTAGGAGTTACTACTAGGCTCCAAATTCAACCTGGACAGAAAATGAAAGAAGATAAACCTCAAGTGCATTCTTGGCTGTTTTCTGCCTACTAGCTTGCTTGAGATGTCTGAATATGATGCTGGCATTTGAGTTGCAGTTTACAGATTGTACCTATCATGTAAAGGGCATCTAAAACAAGATAGCACGAACAACTGCACACAATCTCTTTGCAGCAGCCATAGTTGGAAGGCACTCACTAAAGCTAGATGCACTTTAAGCGAGGCTGAAGGTAAGTTTTGAAACTGTCTTTGGGCACAGACTTTTATCCTGCTGGTCCCATGTCCTGTGTTAGTCATCTCAAGAAATGACACATTAACAGTGTAGGTTGATTAGCTGAAAGAGGCATAGCGCAGGAGCAGATTAGAGCTGAAGAGGGAAGAGAAAGCACCTGATTTAATTCTACCATCAGTAAGGAGTTCACTGAATTGAATTCTGCTCCAGCTTTATTTTGCTCAACGACAGGTATCCTACATAAATAGGTGTGTTAAAACAGCAGAATTTCTCTTTTGCATTTGTAACCGATCACTAAAACATGCAATATGTTAACTATAAAAGAAAACTGAAGAGCAATTGTGAGGAGAAATTAGTTGCTACAGTTGTATTAGAGCTGTTACTTCAAGTAGAACTCCTGACTCTTAACTATGCTAAGTTTTGCTCTCCATAAAGAGAGCTTTATGGAATCATAAGATTACATACATACATAAATATAGACACATATACCAAAGATCAAGTAGCTGTTACAGTATTTGTTGATAAAACAGTTCATTGCCATTCCAGCTAAGAAATCATTTACTTTGGATTGTCAATATGATGAGTATGTCAGCTCTCCGTGTAGGTTTTGTTTGTATGTGTGGGTATGGAAGTCATATGATGTATGATTCCCCAAAGGCAGACCAGAATCAATTTTAACATGCAAGTAGGAGTTTTGTTTAAATTTTGAGGTATTAAGGACAGGGTTAGATAATTTCAGACATGGAAAACAATTTCAGATACTTACTTTGTGTTCTTAAGATGCTCCTTGCAACATATTGTATGAATTCAAAAAGCAGGGGTGGCTTCTATTTATGTTGTAGCAGCCATTACAATCAACTTGAGCTCTGTTAGGAATTTAAGGAAGAGAAATGATGACAAATGCCATTTTCAAAACAAAACAAAACAAAAAAGCCTAAAAAGAAATGGTGACAAATGGATCTGCTTGATGCATGAAACGAGAAACTCAAGACTGAAGTATTCATTATTGTACAGACTGGAGCTGCTAGTATCACTAATTAGACAGGTCCAAAAATTTTGCAGTAGAGTCTCAGTCTTTGAAGCCAAAACAAAACATTTCACTGCTCTTTCAATCTTTGAAATATCACCAGGAAGCAGTGAATAGCTTCCTTTGAGGTGTTTAAGGTTACAGAAAATTTATAGCACTTGGCTCTAAGTGGTAGACTGTAATGTGCCCACCCCACAAAATGGCTCTTGGCAGAGCTAGTAGAGCCATCTGCAAAAAACAAAGAAATTTCAACTGTCTTGTAGAACAAACTTTTGAAAACATTAAGCTTGGAATTACCCTTGGGCATTCAATATTATTGTGGAGGCATATACACATCACTTGCAAAACAGTAATTGTAGCTGCCAACTATCCTTCAATATTTTTATAAGCAAATACTTATTCATTGATACATCTGGCAATCATTGAATCATTCTGCATTAATGGAATATTAACTAAGAAATAGTTTTATTCTCTTTATTTTTATTCTTCTGTTTTAAAACTTCAGGGTGTTTATCCTGAACTTGGTATTGCTATGTGGTGCCTGCATTATTGCAGCATCTCACCCTGTAGCCATTTGTATTTCTACATACAGTTTGATTTTGAAAAGTAATTATAGGTCCAGTCTGTTAACAACCACATTCATAGAATCATAGAATCATAGAATA
>NW_009929519.1:0-5265 GCF_000696875.1 Nestor notabilis
TGGTGGTTGTTGGTTGTTTTTTTTGTTTGGGGGTTTGTTTTGGTTTTGTAGGGTTTTTTGTGTTTCCCTCTGCTTCAGAACAAGTGTATTGTCAGAGATCCTTACAAATCTCAGCATTTTTATAGCTCATATCTGCTACTAAAAGGTGCATCTTTTTCAGAGGCCTGACACAGCTTAGTGATGTCTAAATATACAGTAATATAAACTCACCTTCCCACCACATCTTCAGAAAATTTGCTGGTTTGCTCCACAGATTCCAGCTTCCTACCCAGAACTGTCTCGCGCTCCCCTTCCCAGAGCAATACACTAAGCCCAGTGACAAATGTCACCCATTATCATACTGTTGTTGCAACAAGATCCTAGCTGAACAGCCTATAGAATGAAAGTCACCACCAAGGATAAGACTTCTCAACTGGACAAAGAGTCTAGTATCAAGCCAAAAATAAAAAAGGTAATTTAAAGAACTGTAAAGGAAGGAACCCTATATATCATCAGTATTTTTACTCATACCCAGGGGCTGCCAGTATGCCAGTTCTTAATAAAAGAAGTTGAGATACAAGATTACTTTCATCTTAGTACAAATATAATCACTTTTAAGCCATTTGCGCAACGTAAGGTTAAAAAGACAGTCAACAGATTCTGCCCTTCATGCCTCTGCCAACCCGAACTTATCACCTACAGATGCTTCTATTCCAACACCATTACAATATGGTATAATATTCTACAATTATTGACTGACTGCTGCTTTAGGTAGCTGGGGGCAGGGGGGAGGATGCTGGAGCAGGGGGAGGAGGAAGTAAAACTAAAGACAAAGTCTCTTTTCATGAGGAAGAGGTTCCAAAATATTAAACACCAATGTTAGGTCTGCCACATGTTAATAAAGAGAGCAGGTAGCCAAAATATAAATACAATGCAAAAAGTTGAACATAAAAGCTGAACTACACATTAAAATTTCTTATCTTCCCAATATATTACATAAAAACTAAGACTGTGTACAATGCAACATTACTGCTAATATGTACCTGTATATGACTCTATTGTAGTGACAGCTGCAGACTAACTTGCTGAGAAACCATTACAATATACAGAGAATAACACATTAACTAATATCCACAAAATTTCTTACAGGAAAATGCACTAGCTTTCTAGTAGAAACGCAAACAGGTTTGGTAGTTACTGTCAACAACAATCTAGAAAGCCTTGTCATTCCTAAGGAAAGGCAGATGAGGTAGTGCTCTCCTTTTGCAGCCCAATTAATCAATTAATAAATAATTTTGTAAAGCTAGCCACAAACTATATTTAAGTACCCTAAGACTGTCTTACAAGCAAGAATCAAGGAACAGCCCTCACTCCTGATTTGGGGCTACAGGAAAAGGCAACCCATCCAAAGCATCAATGCATCATAGTTTGAGCAATAATTTTTGAATTATTACCTTATAACCCTAATTCCATGAAAAAGTAAACTCCTGAAATAATAAAAAGGGCTTCCTTTAACACCTATAACTCTCAGTCAAAATTAAATCAACAATCCCATGCAAACAGATCCTCTAAATCTGACTTAAGGCTGAAGTAAAGGCTTTATTCGGGGGAGACCCCATATGGCAGAGGATCCGACCTGACAGCTCAGGTCACTGAAGGCAGTAGCTTTATTCCTTCTCACCACAAACCAGCCCTTTCTTTGCTCTCACTGTGCCTGCTAATATCTGACCCCAAGATGAGGCAGTTCAACTCACCAAATGAAAAGAATATCTACCCAGAAAAACAGCAAGTACTTTGCTGCTGGTTTAGCAAGCTGAACTAGCTCAACCAGAGGCTGAGTGCTGCCAAACACAACAAGGAGACAGGAGCACACTGCCAAGAGGATACTATACTGCTAAACCATCATTTTCAGCTGTCACTAGATCATTTGAGTTTATGAAAATTTACCCCTTCTGTTCAACAAGAGATCACTGCATGCACCTAACCTTAAAACCAAAGTTAAGGAGGACTGAAAGGGAAACCCCACTGACAGTGTAGTTGAGAATAATTATATACATATGTAAGCAAGTAAAGCGACCAGACAGTCCATTGCAGTTTAATCTCTCCTTACTAAACTATAGGTTATTGGGTTGTTGGGGTTTTTTTTTCCTATGGATCCAAGTCAGAAAGCAGTTTTCTGGAGGCCTGCATTGCCTTATTAACACAAAGATTGCTGCCTAGATTTTATTATAAAAACAACAATGCACTGACTCATAATTAATGTGCTTTCTATGACACCGAAAACATGGGAACATGGTAATGTTTCATAGTAATGGGTAAAGTTTACTGGTAACATGGAAGCATGAAACAGTAAAAATTCAGCTTCCTTTTTAAAGAGGCAAAGAACAAAGTTGGGAGAAAATACCTTTTTGCTTCAAAAAGTCTCTAAAGACAGCCTGAACTGCTGTCCCAAGCTCTCTCTTGTCTCTCTACCAAACTATTATCACTGTTCATCGCTACTCCAATTTCCACAGCACTGTCCTGGACATTAGACATAAAACTTTTCAACCAGCTTTTGTGGAAGAAGGATCGAGGTTAGAGGAACATCACCAGAAATATTTTTTTCTTTATATAGGTTAAATATCTTAAATAGAACACACACATTAGCAGTCTACTTTAAAGGATGACTTACATATTAATGTTGCAGATGCAATGTATTTAGGATTTAAGGGAAACTAGAAGAATCTTCTTAGCATTATTGATTTCAAGAAGTGTCCTTTCAAGTGACATCTTTGACTCAATATTACACTATTTACTCTTAAGTGTTGTTCATGGCTTAAGTGTGACTCTTAATTCATGTGTACTGATCTGCAATGGATTACCAGTGCAAAAGTTCTCAATATCCAACAGATACAATCACTTAAGATAAAAGTCCTGGTGGTTCCTTCAGTCGTTTTAGTAAAAATGTAACATTTTCTTACCAAGAAGCGAATCTTAAAAATGATAAAAAAAGGCAAAATCTTATCTATCTGATACATACACACAGCATAGATTAAGTTCAGCTCATATTCTAATATGACTTTGTGAAATTGACAATTAAAGTAATTAGGGAAATTTTTTTAAGGGATACTTAGATAATTATGAACCAACAGTTAAAGCTTGAGCTATTAGCATACATATCATGCAGCGGATCCCAAATAGCTTGTTTTCAACAGATGAAGTCCCTCTCTCCTCCTGCCCCAAAGACCAGGATGGCATGCAGAGTTTGATAGTTTGTCCTTAAAAGGCCAAATATAGAATCACATACTGTCAATTTAGATAACAACAGCTCTCTCTCTTTTATGATAGCCACAAGATATATCTCTTGATTCTGAAAAGCTCAAATAATCAGTTGAAAGACTGTCAGCCTGTTCCTATGTCAACTTTATACACAGAAAAAGCAATGACATGCAACCGAATAGTTTCAGAAGAAATTCTAAAGAAGCACGTATTACAAGCTTAAGATAGACCATATTCCCCATTCCCATTTAAAGCATTTTTCTTAAGTGCGTTTCACTCTATTTCAGCTCTTTCTCTAGGTTCACTTTCCTAATGCATTACACATATAGAATACGTGCTCTACTCTAAATCGCTAACACTGTAAAAGGCCAATGAAACGAATTCTGTTCTAACAATGTGTATGTTTTATATTACTCGGAGAGGAAAATATCCAACACTCTAACAGCTTTGCCTCAAAGCTCTCAAGTTAACAATCTGACAAACTAAAATTTTCTGAGTTACTGTGTATCACACCAACAGCTTTAGCATCTTAAGAAAAGAAAAATAAAAAGCAAACACTCAAAACGATTTTATAATTTGAAAAAGTTATTCAGTTCTCTGTTTTTAATTATGTTCCAGGCTTAGTTTTTATTTTTTAGAAGTGTAGCAAGAGATGATTAAGAAGACAACTTGCAAGAAGCACATGTACCATTACTAAACTACATAAAGGCCTGCTCTGCAATCTTAGTGAGAGAACTCTGCAGTTACTTTGTATGGAAAAAACTAACACAAAATATCAGAATCCAAACATAGTAGTAATTTAGGATATAGATTTTCAGAGATAATTGCTACCCAGAATACCTTATAAATAGTAAACACAGCAGCTGCTTACAAATAGCAAATACTGTTTGATAAAAAAATATCGCATTCTGAAAGAAACTTACTGTCCACGTACTATTTAAAACAAAACTAATTTATTAAAATTCATTTAAGGGATGAAACTAAAATCCATACACACACTTTCCCATATAATTATACAGGACATATCTGCTCTTTTAAGTCACAGTCAACAGATAACCACATAGCCTTTATTCTCCAGTTGGTGCTTACACTTTATACAGAGGAGTGAAATGGGCACTAGTTTAAAACATCATAGATTCGGATATAATTCCCTGCTCATGTACAAGCTTCCTGCACAACCTTGCATACATCACTAGTTCTCTGTGTCTTCATCCCGTATTGAATGGTGGGCTAAGAGCAGAAAGATTTCAAAGTACTCACATTTCGGCAGCAAAGTCCCACTTTTGGAAACATAAATTAGAACACTGACAATCATTGTACCTGTGTTTATATGTATCAGGAGTGACACAGGTTCACTCACTGTGACAAATTCTGAATCCTCCTCCAAATTTCATAAAATCAAGGACCTTAAAGAACAACAAGTAGAAAGTGTTTGTTCTTAAATGTGGTGACAGAGAGATCAAATGCATGCTCTGATAGTCCTGCATCAAAGAATAACAGGTAAGGAGTCTGTCTCAAGCACATCAATGGTTCTTGCCTGTAAAAGCAACTTTCTCAGTGTAAATTATCTGACATTTAAAACTCAGCTCATCGCACTGCTCCCATTTAGAAGCAATCCTAAAACCAGTTCACACTTCAAAGTCACAATAAAGGCCTAAAATTACAGTTAATACTGTAGCCATTCAACCAAAGTTACAAAGATCTTGGAAGCAGGGACTGACACCACCATAATCACGACAGGCATCAGTGTTCAGCAAACTCAAACCTGAAGCAGCAGGTGAAGGAGACCCAGGGCTGCCTTGCCAATGGGAAGCCAACCTTCATTCCTGCACGCCAAGGAGGGCCCAAGCAATCGCATCCCTCCAAAGGGCCCACGCACACACAAACTACCGTTGGTGACACCGTACTTGATGTAGCCCGCTCGTACTGAGCCAGCGCCTGTCCCCTAACACAGCCGCCCAGCCCAGGCCTACACTGCCCCTGCCCTAACCGCTACGCCGCAGGCCAGTTAATCGGGAGAGCGGCTCA
>NW_009929520.1:0-19321 GCF_000696875.1 Nestor notabilis
CATCGGTGCCGTCCCGCCGGTGTGGCCCCGGGAGCATTCCTCGCTTCCCCCCGAGGTTTCCCCTCTGCCTTCCCCCGGGCTCCCTCCCCTCGGTGCTTCCTGGTCGGTGGTTTGGGCGCCGCCCCCCTCCGCCTCTTCTTCCCTTTCCCCTTCTTTCATCTCTCCTTAATTAAACTCACAATAACCCAAAAAATGTTTAAAATCGCTGCTCGGAGATGGAGGGGAAACACGCTAAGCGAGCAGATGGGAGGAATGAGCCACTGTGACTCCCTATGTAAAATGGCCATGGAGGCGGTGAAAAATGAAACTAAAAAACAACTGTTTTCTATTTACAAATTTAAATAAACAGAACAGCCTTCCCCGCGGTGTTTGTCTAAGTGCAGCAGCGTTGCTGCTGTGTAGGTCATGAAAAGGTTGGTGCATAGTTTAAAACTTCCCATTCTGTTAATTTCTTAAAGAACAGTCGTTCATGGTCTGAGCACAAAAGCTCATGATTTAATGAGGAACAGAAACAAAATCTCTGATTGTTGGTGTTTCAAACTTCATTGGAGTCCTCTGGCAACCACAAGTTGATCCTCTGCAGCTTCAATACCCTTTAGCCCTCCATATAAGAGTACATGCTGAATAGAGGACAATGCCTGGTTGTTATGTTTATTTACCCTTACTACAAGCTGGGTTAACCTCTTCAAAACAGCTTTACTAAGCCCGTTAACCACACGGCCCACATGATCTGTAGCCGTATCCCTAATGTGATGTAAATCTGACTCGAGACCATATGCACAAGTTCTGCTGCATTGTGTCTCCGAAAACTACAAGTTTATTGCCGTCCAACCCTTCCCAGGCTGGACGCTTCCAGGAGGAAACGCTCTGAATAGCAGCCACTTAAAAAAAGGGAAGAAAGTCAAGAGTCCTGCGTTGTCAGAGCAGTATTTTTAACGAACATTTACAGAAAGGGGGGAGAAGGGGGAAGGGAAGGGATGCCAAGCCTGCACAGGGTAATGATTTTCATCGTGATTACTTCAGCCGGTGCGTTATTATTCAAGGCTTTGCCCTTTCTGCCAGGGTTCTGCGCTGGAGCAGGAAGAATTGTAGATACAAATAGAAGTGATTGACCCGGTTTTCATCAGCTCTTTTAACAGAGCTCATAGCTTACGTTTTGCCTTTCTCCTTCAGTGAAGTCATTGTCCCATATTCGTAGTAATAATCATGATGTCACACAGTTGGTGATGTAACTTCGTTGTAGGCTATGAGTAGTACATGGGCTTTGCAGAAGTAAGCAGTGGTTTGAGTTGGGAATAGTTTTAGTAATTAGCAATTCTGGCAAGCAAACTATGACAGATCTGCAAAATGGAAATGAATTTCTGCTTAAGCTTGACATCTTTAATTTTTTTTTTACCCCCCCAAGTACTACAGTCATCTTTTAAAACAGCTACTGGGGCCCCATGGCGAGAGCTTCATTTACCAGCTCATTTTTTCTTGATGGCTGTGGCAAGCATAACAATGTTCTGTGCCTGCTTCAGTAATGGCATGTCGATCATGCTTCCGTGGAAAGTAAACGCTCCCTGGAAGAGAGAGAATATAAACTTCCTGAGAGGACCTCTAGAAATCGTAGGTGGCTCGTCTTTTTCTTTAAAAGCACGTTTGTTCGCCAAAAAACATCAGCTCCCACAGGAATCCTGAACAAGTTTTACAAGACAAACTAACCGAGATGGGGCAAATGTGTTTAAAGAAATGCAGTGGGCACTGAGCGCTCCACAGAGGAGAAAAAAGAGGGAGAAAAGAGAAGCCCAGTGTGCAGTCTGCTTGTTTTGGCCTCTCTAGCTGGCAGACACCGAGGGGCAAGAGCAGTGAGGCTGTGCATGCCAGCTGGGGGGGGAGGCTGGCAGACCTGGGGGTTAGCTCTGCTCCCCACATCCAGCATCACCCTCCAGTGGTAGGGTTGTGCTTCTGGGGGGTGGAAGGAAGATTTCCTGACTTGGGGGTGGGATGAGTCTCCACCAGGTCTCTGGTGCTAAAGACAAGCTGGGCCTGTGCTTAGAGACAGGGGCTGGGATGAGAGCTTAAAAACCCAAGTGGCTGGTGTGATAATATTGCCCAAATCTGCTCTGGAGCCAAAGTAAAGTGCACCTGAGCACTGCACAGAGGGGATCTCCTCAAGTGGATGCAGAACTAGCCAGTGTGGCTTAGTGGCGGCTATCTATTGGGTCAGGTTTCAGAAGTCACTTGGTATTTCTGGAGATTTTGTGTTAGTACCATGGTGACAAATTCAAAATAATTAACTATGAATCATAGCTAAATCTTAAACAGAAGACACATGTTCTAAATAGGACCAAACCTAACTTGTTCCTTTGGATGCTTTAATCCATGCATGTGTTGCTGAGGTAGGAGTCTGAAGATTAAACCACTGTGCATCAAGACATGCCAAAGTTCAGTAGACAAAAAAACCCCAGCATCTTATTTGTAATTCTGACAGTACTTCGACACATTCTGGAAAAAAACCCAAACCAGAGATGCAATCCCTTCCCTGAAGAATTCAGAATTGAAAGCCTGGCCCTGTGTTGCGGAGGGTGTCTCTTGAAGCACTGTGTACCCTTTCAATGTTCTGCTGCAATCAATACAGGATCACAGGCTGGCCTTAGATTTGACATTGAGAGAGGCCAACCAAGAACAGGGTAAGAGTGATCGTGGCCTGTGTGTCTGTGCATGCATAGCGACAGAAATGAGGAGGAGAACAAGCTGCTTCTTGTTTACTGGTTTTCATTTAAGGCTCAATAATCATTAGAGGGGTCCAGTAAGTAAAATGAAAATATAACTCAAATTTACAAGAATGTTTAGGAAATGTGTTGCTTCAGTGACAATATCTCGCCTGACTGAAGCAGTATTAATTAAATACTAAATCACATTCTAGAACGATCAAGACGAAAATCCACCTTAAACAGCAATCTAATACAAATCAATATTGTTGCATGTAAGAACATGATGTATTAAAGCCATTAAAAACCTAATAGTTAAAACTATTATTTTGTTCAAAGTAGGATTTTCTACTATAGCTCACACTATTTTAGGTGGGTTTGGAAAATAATGGACTGGCAGATACTCAAAGGTAGATGCTTCAAGTCAAATTTCTTGTTTACAGAGCAACCAACCAACCCTACATTATTACCCCAACAACAACATTAATACAGTTATTACTATTACTATTAATAATAATATACCACTTTCTATCTTAGCAACATCTTAGCCATTTTCACTTATACCTTTAAACCTTTACAGGAAATGCAGCCACAAACTATGCAATTCATTAACTATTGTGAAAATAAATTGGGAAATTAATAAACATTTTATGACATAGGACTTCTTCAGACTAATTCAGGTCTAAGCAGTGATCTCAAACAGCAAGACACATTTTTTCACTGTAAAGAAAAACATGTTTTAATTGTGCCTATTTTTAATAGGCATTTAGTCAAATAATAGTTATTTCTTAAAAGAGAAATTTGCATGTGGGATCATAGTGATAGCAGAGATATGTTAAGGTCTGAAATTATCCTTCCTGGTTTTGTGAAATGACTGATTTAGGAGCACAGTTATCCTAAGTACCTGCAATAGTTTGCAGAAGGAGCTGGGTGCTGAGCAATGCCAATTCTGATTGCTGGTGGTCTGAATCATGATCGGGAGGGTCTTTTCCCTACCACTGACTGTATACAGGATGTTCTAAAGTCAGGTACCTCTGCAGGTGCCTAAATTGGAGCATGATGAATCTGGGTCAGAATGTCTTTTTAGGAAGCAGGAGTTAATTAAGCAGCATGCCTGTTCTCTCTTCATTAAAATAACATGTTCAGAAAGGAAACCAGGATAATAGTATATGTTAGTGTGTGTGTGGACACATGAGCACTGAACCACTTGAGATCTGTCATATGTTCTCTTCTTGTCAGAATTTAGCTGTAGTTTTGGTTGCTAGGAATTTGAATTCTTGAAGGAAAAAATGCTTTTTTGTTTCCTAACACCAAAGAGTAACACGAAGAAGTTGGCTTCTCTGCCTGTTCACTCTGAGGCTTATTTTCTCCCTGCTAATTTGCAGCGTTGAGCTAAAGTCCAGAAAAAGAAATGGATTTTAATGCCATTGAGTATACTTTATTCACTGCCTTTCTTTCCACCCACAGGTTTCAACAGATAGGAAATACCAGTAATTATAGCTTTGTCCCCATGCTCTTTTTTTGAATTCTGCTAGATGAAATTTGCCTTTAACATTCTTTTGATTTTTTCTCACATGAATATAAAGAAAACAGGACTTTCTATAAACACCATTTGCTTTGATAGCATTAATCTGGGGATTAATTTAGTCACAGACCTAAATTTTCTTTTTGGCTAATTTTCTCAATAACCTCATGCTTCCAGCCTGTACTTAGACTTCCAATAGTTCAACTGTGGGACCAGGGGTCTGTTCCTAAGGACACTTGCAGTGTGAATGGGAGCGACGGCGGGTGCATGGTGCGATGCTGGGGTTTGCATCCATTGTTTTTGGTGGCTGTGGTTCTCCCTTGCTATGTAACCATATAAATCATTCAGAGGGAGCCTTTTCAGAAACCTGTAAAAGGACCCCAGCATCAGGCGAGTCAAATGCGCTAGACCTGCCCTGGGAAGAGACAGGTCTTCCAGGTAAAGGCTGAGGGAGTTGCTGGGGGAAGCAGCAGCCAGGAGGCAGAACCACAGCTGATGGGCGCAGCCTTTGGGTGATGATGCATGGGTGCAAGTAACTCGGGATGAGAAGAGGGGGAATGGAGGACAACTGTGGCACTTACAGAGCAGAGGGGTTTGTATTTGCACAACCTTAGCTCTCTGACAGATATGCCTCTGTCAGAGAGCAATCAAGGAAGAAAGTGAACAGGCAGCATTTCCCATTTGGGTCATCATGCAGACTAGCTGAGAGTCCTTCCCAGTTGACTGACAAGCGAGGAATGACTCAAAAGTGTTTTCTTCTGGAAAGCTCTGTGAGAGCAAAGCAACAAGAAGAACACAGACCCATCCAGCTCCTCTTCTCTCCTCCTGGTTATTGCAGCTGTCCACAAAGCCCACCAAGTCAGCATTTCCCCATCTCCATCTCTTGTATCAGACCACTTTCTCCAGGCTGAACAGTTCAGGACCAGAACTGTGCAATCTGAAGCATCCCCCAGGAACCATGTAGTATGTGAATGTGATAAATTCACAATGACATTTAACGTTCTGTTAAAACAGAAGTAACATTTTAAAAAACATTACAGCTATTTATGCAAGATGCAGGCCATGCTGGGTAAGGTCTTAACAGCTCTACTTTGAATTTCAATATATCCTAAAGTGCTTTGAGAATGGAACAGAGAAGGCTTTTGGCAAATACAGGAAACAGCTGGAAGAGAATTAAAATTATAGAAAACTGCTAGAGGTTTTTTTGTGGGTTTTTGTGGTTTTTTTCCTTTTTTTTTTTTCTTTTTTTAAGGGAATGGCAAAAAATGATAGCAATGGAAAAAAGAAAATTGAGCATGGTCAGCCCTGCCTGAAAGACAGATCTAGCCTACAGACAGGAGATGCTGTAAGGCAGAGTTGATAGAAAACAGTCATTTTCACAGGCCAGGAGCTGAAGACATAGGCTTATGAAAAAGGGGGCGAATGAAGTTGTGCAGTAAGAATAACTAATGCATTGAATTTCCAGGTGGCTATGGAGAGACCAAAGAGGTACAGAACCTAACTTTGTAACACATCAGTTTGGCAGAGCTTATGCTTGTACCTTATGAACCTCCTTTTAGCTAAATGCAGACACTACAAAACCAGTGCAGATTTAGCCAAGTCCAACATGTAATTGAAGGCTCTTCTTTGACAACTTAGAATACAAGTCTGGCCATGTGTTGCCATAGATCTTGAACTTGGCTCTTGTTATCTCTATATGTTATCCTTAAAGATTTCCTTTACCTATAAGAAACGAAATGTATCAAGTTGCAGAAAGAGTCAGAGTGTTGGTCTGTTATTTGCCATAGCCAAAACATGAACATGTTAATGCAGGGCTCCCAGGAACATGAACACCTCCTCTTTTTGTGTGTGTCTGTGTGCCAGCATCCAGCAACTCTTGCTCTGTGAAGCTTTTGGAAGTAGTTAAGAGCTTGGTAAATCTATATGATCATCTCATAAACAGACTGTGTGTATATATATAGACACACATACATATTTTTTTCCTGGCAAACATTATTTTACCTTTCTAGAAGTTAAATGGATGGTATTCAGTGTCCATGATTTCTGTGTCATGTGGGGATCAATATGTTCTGGTGGAGCCAGGAAAGGGAAGGAAACGATACAGCCGATTCTCTTGCTAGTGTTTATCATGAATGGTAGAATTGCATTGATTTTAACTACAACAGGGGATAGACAGGATCACAGGTGAGGTACACTTCATGTTTTCCAGAAGATCAGGGAAAGTAAGGTTTTGTACTTCTTCATCTGTCCTGAAACCATTTTATATAATGTATAATGTTACGTAGGGTTTTACCCCCATCATCTTTTGTCTTCATATATACCACTGGGTTAACAAGAGAAACAAGCTACCACGGTACAGAATGTTTAGGCACCTCATAGTTATGTGACACAATTCTCTCTGAGCTGTGGATTAAAGTACATGAGTTAATTAAAGTAAAATAATAATTGTTCTGGGACATGTGGGACAGTGATGAGACAAGCTAGTCCCTTTGGGCTGACAAGATGGAAGAATTAGATGTATTCCTGCACCTGGGAATGCTTGTGGCTTTTTCCTCAACATTTCCTCCATCTGTGGTTTTCTGTGCCTCTATTTGCAACCGTACTGATGACTGCAATGAACTCTCTAAGAGGGTTACTGCAGATCCTCAGTTCTTAGACCACTGGAATCTATCAACCACCTGCATTGGTACTGAATATGAGGATTTGCTTTCCTAAGGTGTAGCAAGTATATACATTTTGAAGTACCAAGTAAGTCCTGTAAGTTCCAAGAAGTCTACCTGCTTCCTGTCTGATGGCAGATGGGATTCCAAACATGAGCATTGGTTGTGAGAACTCTGTGTTCTGTCTTGGGAACCACTGCTGTTGTTATTAATTACCTCAATCATTGGCAAGCCCTTGCTAACAAACCTTTGATTTCATGCCCTATGGTGTTCTATGAGATCTCATCATACATGTAGGCGACTTTAACTCCCATGTGACAGTGGCCAGGATTTTCTTAAAGGTATTTATGGAGATTACATTAAGCCTGTGGCTTGTCTACAATAGAAAGAAAAACATAAATTGTCTTTCAGCACACGAAAGAACATAGCCAATAGTGCTATATTCATTTGTTGTGTGTGTCAATGGATAGGCTGTCCTGGGCCACTGTGTAGAGACAGACAGCTTTTTCAAAAGCAGTTTACTTTGGGAATCTAGTCAGGAGATATAGATGGCAGGCTTGGAGGTGCAAGGAGATCCTGGTGAGTAGGTAAGGCTTTGGCATGGGGTACCCCAGCAAGTGGGAGAAAAGGAAAAGCAAGCCAGGGTCATGTTGCATGGAATTGCAATAAGGACAAGAAAACACTTGTTGCTGAATCTTGAATTAAGTATAGGCCTAAGATAATGGTTATCTAATGTTTATGGAATCGTGAAGAAAATCTCTGCCACTAGTTAGGTGTCTGTTGCTCAGAGGACAAGCAAACTCATGAGCGAGGACAGGTCCTTTGATGGCACTCTGCTAACAGGGTTAGACATACTGCCCTGCTGATGAAGATTTGGTTTTCTTCAGTTACTTCTCTCAACAGTTGAGCTACCAATACTTTCATTTGCAGACCAAATCCCTGCAATGAGTGCGTGGCAGTTGGGTTATCTCCTTGTCCTACTTCTGTGGGAATGTGTATCTAGGACATAGGGGAACTGGGCATAGGGGCACCAAGTGAGGCAGCCACCCTTCTCTCCTCCACCTCCATCATTAGGAGTTGTCATGGATGAAATAGAGCTCCCACACTGCTCTGGTAACACGGGCCAGAGGCTGTGTGTGAATACAGCCATTGTCTAAATAAATAATTACATAAGTAAACCCCCTTCCAACCCCTGTGACGTATACCAGCATCCGTAGGCAGATGCCAGGCTAAAGGACATGAGCAGAACGGGTGATGCCAGCTAGCTAGTGCAAACCTTGTGTACCTCCCAAAGGTGAAATGCAGAACCCATATAGACAAGCATCTTCAAGCCCAAGGATACAAGATTTCTTGTATCCTTGGACTTGTCTGAGAAACATTTGTTGTCTGAGAAACATTAATTCTTTCTAATGGTAATTCAGTGTCTCGCCCACTTCTAAAACCCAAAGGTCTAGTTATGACTTTTTGGAGACCACAAAACATGTTTAATAAAGCCACTAAAATCTGCTTAGCTCTGAGAATATTATCTCTAATCCTGCACAATATTAACTGTTACAAGCAAGTAAGAGTGTTGTGTTCTGAAGAAGGGCAGATTGGCTCTTCTGAGGAGGCAAGGAAGCAGGTGGATGGCAAAGGGGCCCCCTAAAAAGCATGGCATTAAGGAAGATAATTCCCCTTGGATTAATGAAAACACACATTGTTTAAGAGACCACCTGCAGAGGAAATTTGGAAATCTTTGCCTTGGGGCTTAAAAAGAACGCTTGGATTTGCTTACAGGTAATGAACAAAAAAGGAGAGAGTCCTGGTCGCAGCAAAAGGCGTTGGGTCTGTGCCTGGGGGAGGAGTGATTATCCTGACTACAAAGGAATGACTTTCCCTTGAAACAGAAGGTTGAAGCCATATTTTTTGGGAAGTCAAGAGTAGGAAATAAGCTGACAGCTGTGATGGTGCAGAATGCAGGTTTAATTAATTTTTTTCTTCTGCAAGTTGTAGCCAAAGTGCCGTCATAAAAAGCTGGGTCATGATTCCACCTTTTAGCGATGAACTTCCAAAGGTTAGTGAGCTGCGAGGAGATGTTCAATGATAAGTGGGTCAACTGAGCACATTTTTCAGGCTATGACAAGATAACGTCTCACTATCTTCTGTGCTCAGGCCTGTCCTGCTTCCAGATCAGGTTGACACACAATTATGGACTTCTTTCACATCTTTGCAGTAAGTAGGAATGCCTAAATAATTAATGTAGTCACATATGACAGACTGAAGCCTTCATGGAGAGCAAGTTACATGAACAGAGCTTTTTGGGTTACGTATTTCTTTACCCTCTCCTTTGAACCCTTTGACATTCGCCGCTTGTCTGTAGCAACATTATGGGAGGAAAGACAGTTATACACAAAATCTCTGGGGAAAAGTGAACTATCCCTGGAAAGGTTTGTCAGAAATGGTAAAAGGAGATGCTCTGTGGGTCTCTGTGATCTGTTTGAAAAAGGGATGGATGGGGAGGGAATTCTGTGAAGTATCAATACCAGAAAGTTTTTGTAGCCATTTTGTTGATATGAAGAAAACATTAAATATCACTACCTTCTGTTTCTTTTCATCAGTGTAAACTTCCATGAGAGTAGAAGCAGTTAGTTAGTTCAGGGGATAAGTCGATTTGTAATGCCAGAAATAGGCCTGTTTCTATGAGACAGGTTTCTACCTCTAGGAGTGGATGGAAGGACACAAAAGGTCGGGAGCGAAAGAGCAACAACCACATGAAAAAGAGATTAATTTTTACCTCAAGTAACTCCTTAGCAGCAGTACAAGAACTCTGACAGAAAAAGCCATTTCTAAAGCTCAACAGGTAGGAAGGACTTTGTGATTCCTCAAGTCCACAGTGGGGCAGGAAAGATGAAGAACAAGGACCTACAAGGTCCTTTACTTTGCCTCCACCTGACATTATCATCCCCAGCCCATGGATAAAGGTCTTGCCCTGCTGTGTGAGCCAAAAAAGCTGTTTTTCCCTTTTACAGCCCCCCAGGCTGCCTGAACCACTGGGCACAGCCATTTTGGCAGGGATGGGCCCAGCGATCCTGCGTGCTCCAGCTTCAGAAACTCCTTCAGGCCACCAAAGTCTCTACCACCTCTCACTGAGCAAACAACCTGTATTAAGAGCCCTGAATGAAAGGCAGACATGAGGGGGTTTTTATTGCTGTCTTTACATTTTCTTTAGTTCCCTTCTCATTGTGGTTTTTGCCTTCCTGTGTGCTCCTTTAGAGTAGGAAAGAATTAAATCAAAGAAACAGAAGAAAGTCCTAGAAATCGGGAATATTCTCAATTGGTTTCCATCCTCCATCTTGTAATGTATCGGGAACGGAAGAATCCTAGAGAGCACACTTGCTGCTGCCAAGCAAATCTTTATTTTATAGCACAAAAGCAGCTTCCTGGACAAACATCCTATCCAACCATGCATTTTTTTCCTCCTAGTGAGCCTCATGGTTATTATATGGAAAAATGAAAAGTAACTAATATTAAGATTTCAGTATCCCCAGATGCCCTTAATAAAGTCATTTAGAATTAACTTGAGGCTTATAGTCATGGAAGGAATTTGTTAAATATAGACTAGAAAATTTCATCTGGAAGTAAATGACTACAGGATACACAAAAGTCATTTGACACTGTAAAATACAACAGAGGCGAGAAAAGTAATAACAGTGAAACTCGTTCTGTCAACAAGGATGGAATTGCCAGTATTTTTGTATTCTATATTTTTTCTAATTTCAGATTCATTTTCTGAACAGGATCGAACAGCCATTTTTTACTGAGATTCTCCATTTCAGCTGACAGTGCTTTTGCAGAGAGCTTCTCCACATCCCTGAAAAAGCCAGCCAGCACAGAGAGGAGCAAACAGGCAGCAAGACCGCTGCTACTTAAATTAACTGAAACAGTATTTTGGCTGTACAGGCTTCTGAATTCCCTCAGTAAGCCTTAAAAAGAGCCATCTGGTCAGAACATTACATCTCTGTTTAGATCCTGCTTTGGAAATTGAAACGAGACTCTTGAGTGCTTGTTAATGCTTTTTAAAGGGGGATTTGGAAGGTGGGTAGTTGCCTTGATGGGTTGCTTGGTGCAGAGCAGGTTTTGGCAGGACAGTGGGCAGGTGTCTGCAGCAATGGGCCTCCCCACTCCATGCTTGCAAAAAAACATTGCCTGCATTGGGAGCACGCTGGCATGGCATGGCCCTTCCAAAAGCAAGGACATTCACTCTGTCTTAGCAAGTCCCTGCATGAACCTCCTTGAGCTGACAAGGACAAAGGGGCTGTGCCGTGCTGAGGAGGAACACAGAGAGGTGCCATCCCATACCCTCTGCAGGGCCCATGTCCCCTGGTTCCTCCAGGAGCTACTTCCAGGTGGAAAGGCTATGGAGGGGCACAGCATCCATCCTTCTGCTCCCAGCTCACAGAGAAGCTTCTCCCAGCGAGAAATGTCAAAGTGCCATCCGAGTCCCTCTCCCCCTGAGTTTTGGAGACAGGTCTTTAATGAGTGGAAGAGAACAGACTAAGAGCCACCAAAAGCCTGCTGGGGAGTGGGAAGCGGGTGGAGTTGGCAAGAAAATGTTTTGTATGAGTTTCTGCCCTGCTTAGGAGGTTTTGCAGCCCCGCATAGTGAAATCTGTCTTCTTCTCTTCCCACCTGGCATAACTCCCTCAGGACTGATTGCTCCAGCATAGGAACCAGTATAGCACAAGCAATTAGCTAATATAGCCCCTTCTGCTCTGTTGTAAAGGTTTGAAATTTGCCCCCAGATGGATCTTTCTAACAAAAAAGCCTTCAACTGTGACACAAGCCACCTTTCTAAAATCTTTTTCAAATACTAAAATTATACAGAGAAACTTTAAAGTACTAATATGAGCTCCCTCGATCTCTATTTATTCATCAATTTTCACATTAAAGTTTCACTTGGCTACTTTTTAAAAAGATAAACAACATAACATGGCCCCCATGTTAAAAAGATAAACAACATAACATGGCACCTGAGCTTATACTTCTTAAGACTGAAGCTATAAAAGGTGGAAATGTATCACAAATCCCTGAATCCCCCACTCTGCAGCATGAGGAATATACGTTGCTTAATTAACATAAATGACAGCAAACGCCCTGCATCCTCAGAGCAAGGGCTGACAGTGCTGCAGCCCAGCATGCACAGAGGTACCCTGTGCTGCTGGCTGATGGTTTGTGGCACCTCAAATCTCTGCCTACAGTCTGTCCTGAGCAAGGGGAGCAGGGAACTGGGCTGCTCCCTCACCCACAGGTCCGTGTAATGCCCTGACATATAATGTCATATAAAGCATGATATAATCCCTGCAGGTTGATGGGGTCCCACGCAGCCTCATGCCAGAAGGATGCTCCAGCGCATCCATCCCAGGAGGCAGCCTGGAGAAGCCTACTGCTGGTGGGGAACAGTCCTGCCCTCCCAGCACCCATGGGCCGGATTGGGACGGGATGGATCTCTTGTGGCTGGGGCTGTACATGGACAGCCTTTGTGGGGGCCATGGCACTGCTGGGAGAGGGAGAGCAGTGGGGAAGAGACCTCCCCAGGCGCCAGTGGGAGCTGGATCTGGCCCAAGCACGAGGGTGCATCGTCTCCAAGATACAGTGGCTTGGGGTAGCTTTTCCTAAACAAAGAGCACTGTAAGGGAGCCACTGCTGGAAATTTCCATTCCTTTGTTGGGTAGATGCTGTGTAAATAAACGCATTCCTAAGATTTTTCATAATCCTGGAAATGTCTGTAAACCAAACTGTATAGTTTGTCAAATCGCTGGAGTTCATATATATTATTCCTCAGCCACTGGGAATGTGATACACAATGGCACAGAATATAAGGCAAGAAACATATGCCAAAGGTCTTCTTAGAAGCACTCTGTGAATTCATATGTGGCATGTACAGATATTGCTTCTATTTTGCCCTGTGGAATCTAAAATATTCAATCCACATTTGCAGTTTGGGTTTGTGAATTACTTACCTTAATTCTCAATAATCTTTACCTGACAAGTGACTTTGGTGGCAGCATTTAGCTATTCCTTGGTTTAATGTGCAGGTATTTTGAAAGCATTTATATATTAGTACATGAGATAAATATGTAAGCAACCTCTTACTTTTCTGCTTTTCTTTCTGTCTGAATTTTATTTAAAACCCAGACAATTCAGTAAATCCCATTACAATAATGATATTGTGCCTGGTGTATTTACTAGTGCAAGGGATCAGAAACACATTTTTCATGTTTTACTTTCTTGTCATATATAAACACTAACTACATATAGAAGAAATTATATTCCTGTATCCAGTGTATTTGTAATGTAAATGCAGGAGTCACTCATATAATAAAGACTATTGCACCTCTACTGATAGAAGTCAGATCTTTTCCTTGAAATAAGATGGTAACTTCTTCTTTAAACTGTCCTTTGGACTACCAGAACAATGTTTATTACCCTTCTTTTTAATTTTGAACACACTCTGACATTCATCTTATGTTTAGACTTTCCCAACAGCTATGCTTGCTTTCTTTGGGCTGATTTTTTAAATTAAAAAATTATATTCCCTAGCAATACAATTTTACTGAAAAAATACTGAGATTATATGGAAATACCACTTTTATTTTTTTAGATCTCAAAGTTCTAGACAAAAGAGCACTTAATAGACAGTTGTATAGAATACAAAATGTACTTTTTCAACATTTGTTTTCTAATTGTCCAAAATACAAGGATGTAACTTATTTCCTAGATATGCTATTTTCAGTCAGATTAGAAATGTTAAAAAAACCCTCCCAATCCCACAATCACAACATCCTGGAAGCCAAACCAAAACAACCCCTCAAACAGGACTATGTCTGTAAGGTAACCCCAAATGCTTTTGGCTAGCTGGTCGGCTCTCTAATTTCTTTCTGCTTGGAGACTGCCACAGCATCTCCAATTCAGCAATGCTTATTCGAGATCCTAATTTTTCCTGACCTTGGTACTCACATTTGGGGGCTACTATGTCAAAGCATTTCAGCCTCCAGAATGAAGTAGCCTGGTTCAGCCTTCTCTCAAAGAAAGATCATTACGGCAATTGTAGCTTTCAAAGTGAAGTAGCTTATAAAAGCTTATTACTGTATTTTAATACAAAATATTGTTGAGTAAGGGCATCAAACCTTAAACCCAATTAATAACAAACTATGGTCCCAGAGACTGCAGACCAGTAACTTATCTACCACACAAACAGCTGCACAAATGCCTCACATTTATTTTTTCCAGGCTTTCAACTCTGATTAATAACATGGCAAACCCATGCAAGTCTCAACCATATTAAGCACAGCTATATTTTTAGTCTTACTGACATGAACGCTTTAATATAATAAAAGTAAAAGGAAAACAGAAGAGGTGTTTCATTAGGACACGAGGATTACTAAAGCCGCTGTGTGGAGTATTTGTCAGGAGGTGGTAGCGGAAGAGTTATTACTTACATTTTAGCATGTCGCTAGGACGCGGCGCAAGAGGATCCCTCAGTGAGATATGTGTGCTTTGGAAAAAAAATTAAGCAATGAGGCTGTCCAAACTCTTCTCACTGACACATTTATAATGCCTAATTGCAAACTTGGTTAAGAAGTTTGCAGCACTATACGGAAAACTGTTTATCCAATTTTGTTACGAATCCCAGCAATATGGCAGTGGTACAAGATCCAGAAGTTCATGTATTAACCTGATAGTCCTTTTTTACTGATAGATGGCTACATGCGAAGATATATGAAGCAAGCAGCTTGGTTGGTTAAAAAAAATAGCCCTAACCATAGACCTTGTTCTTGCAGCTCATTACAGAAGCTTATACCTTATTTTAGAAGCTTTTATTAATAAAAAAAATTCCCCAAACCCAAACGACCCCCCCAAAGGGCTGATATAAGCAAGAAACCAGGATTATAACAGTAAAATAATGACTTTAAAACAAATCCAAAGACTAACGCTTGCCTAATACAGAATTATTCAATATTTAACATGTTCGGCTTCGTGATTGTGTAAGTGGGAGTAGAGTTAAATTTAGCCCAGTCTCCTCATCAATTGTTCGTATGACAGGGGTATTCCTTAGATGAGTTTCTGACACTAAATTCAGCCAAATGAATAGTATTATACACATCATAAACATAAGCAATATTTGGCTGTGTATGTTTTTTGACTTTTCTTTCCACACTTACCTGCCTACACATTTGCACAAGCAGTTATTATAATGATGCTTTTTGTAAGAGAGCCAAGCTTTGTAAATTGGAATAAGGGGCAAAACCAGTCACACATTTTCTATTCCTAAATCCTTTGCATGAAGACAGTTACATTTCAAAATCAAGGGAACAGAACAAAGAGATACAGCCATACGGCATCCTAATAGTGACCCTGAAATAACTGTTTAGGACAGCACCCAAATACCGTAGTCGCAGACATACTGGAAACACTCAGGTACCACAGAGGGGATGCGATAGGCTAGCAAAGAGAAGGGCAGAGTAATAGCAAATATCTTCTCACACTTTTACCCTGAGAAGAAAGCATCATTTTTGCTTTGACCTTTTTAGAGTTTTTAATGCACAACATCTGCAGTATCAAAAATACAGGGGAAGAGGTAAGGCATGCACCCCAGTGTATTTCTACCCACCAGAAAGTGAAGAAATGTACAGAAAACCATTATACAGCACCAGGGAAAGGAGAACCTATGCACAGCCTTATATATGAACTTCACTACCAAAGAGATTTGTCTTTTGCTTGAATGCCACACAAGCACATGTGAACCGTTCCCGCTCATCTGTACTGACACGGGGATTTTGCTTTTTAACTAGCCCAGGCTTGGCTGCAACTAAGATAAACATATTTAGCTGCAACTTTTTTCTTTAAAAAAAAAGGCAAACTGGATTATAGCAAATAACCTTTAAGATAATTAACTGACAATGCCACAACTAGCATAAAATCTTCCTTCAGGCGACCCCTAATTTAAGTATTACTGGCACAAAGTGGAGACAGATTGTGCATCACCACCGCAATATTTACATAGCAGAAACCCACAGAGCAGGAAACGTGAGACTCAATGATGCACTAAATTAGGAACAATCATATTCTAGTGTTAATTTGCTTTCTCCTCTATCCAAATTTCAGGTCCAGCAATTGGTACAAATGCACATGGAACATTCCTATTTTTAATGATTAAGAAGCACTATCTGCAAGCAGTTCTGCTCAAAAGTAAATTCACTCACTACTAGGGATGTTTTCAGGATCACACCCCCAAAAGTGAAACAGGTTTACCAACACAGAGATTTTTTAGAAAACCAACACTTCCTAATCTGTTTATTTCTTTCCATAAATGATGTCTGCACAAGCAATCTGAGTTGTCTGCCAGGCTACCTGCCTTTTGATTGCAAATAATTTCCTATGACAGTAACACCGTGATTCTGAGGGATAATGGAGAAGCGGTTTTAATTCACCAATGCTGTAGATATATGCAGGGACTCAAAACGCTGTGTAATCAAAGAATAAAAGTTAAAGCAGAAGGGGAAAGAAAAAGATAGCTGATCTGTTTGTAAGTATATTGGAAAGTGACACATTTATAATAAATACATACACTATAACCTATCCAGACACAGATTTCATGAGCATTATTCTCAGTTACAGCATACTTTATACGATAAATGCAAAGAGCCATCACCAATCTTTCTATATTTTAAATATTATTCAAATTCGGATTCCATTATGGCATATTAACAAAATATTTACCTTGCCTAATCGCTGATGTTCTTCAAAAGCAGAAATCAGTTCTTGTGCCCACTTTATTTTTTCAGGGCTCGGAGAGAACTGTTCCTGGACAACAGCAATTTGGTTGGGGTGAATCACCTGCTTACCTACAAAGAAGATTAATAACACCAGAATCATGCATCGACAAACAGATGTTCAAGCAAAATGTTCCAACCACTTGAGGCTCTCATATGCCTTGCAGACTGTCTTGCTCTTTAACTAATTATTTTACTTGGTTTCTTTTAGTTTTTAAACTGGACAACAGGCAGATAACCTTTAGCCAGATTGTTTTAAGAATAAAAATATCTTGAGCTATGCTTACATTCAATATAGTTTGAAAGAACCCACGATTCTTTCTCCCCCCTCCCCATTTCAATCTATACATCTTCTCTTAGTTGTTTCAGGTGCAATTTTTAGTTTGGGGCAGTCAATAACACTTAAGCATAATGCATCTCTGAATTTAACTGCATAAATAATAGCTCCAGACACTCTTAAATAAATTGTATTAAAATGTGTTCAGAAAATGAGATCTGAAGAAGATGGTGAGATTTGTAGGATATGTGAAGTTACCAGTTACATAAGGATCATGCTCTAAATTCTCAGTATTGGCTTAGCATCATAAAATCCTTAGTGTTGTTTAAATTCTAACAGTTAGCAGTTGCAGGCAGATTGCAATATTTATTTAGTCACTGGTATATTAAAAAACTACTAGTGATGCTCTGAGGTTTTATGAAGCACTTTTTTTTAATCCTTTCTTGTATAAACATGCTTTAAGAAAACAAAAATAGATGTTGCTTTTTTTTACTAGAGATTTTCAAATGTGAATAGACAGCCACATAATCCGTTTTAATCTGTTATTGTATTTAGCTACCTTAAAACAAATACATATCTAATTTGTTTGACACTTTTAAAAGTGTAACATTTGACATTATTAGTTCATTTCTATGGGAATTTCACAGACCAGTGTGATTTCTGCACTTTGGTTTCAAAGCATTTCAATAAGAGAGGCTACTGTAATTCTCATCTTCTCGTGGAATAAATGACCCTCCTCTGTGCCAGATAACAAAACTAGTTAGACGGATGAGCCTGATCCTGCAAACCTGCCACCAAGTGAGCAGTCTCCTTCACACGGAGGGTCCCACAGCCGCCCATCCTATCCCACCCCATCCCATCCCCCTGCGCACTGCCGCCTCTCACTGGAGTGAGATTTTTGCATGCAAGGAAAAGTTTGCAGCATCAGGACCTAGGGAGGTTTCCTGGCACAACAGGGTCTGCTCCCATGTTCTTACTGCCATTAAGCCAGCTGTATGTTAGAAACAGCCCATGATTTGGTCATAAAAGTTTCACATATGACTGCAGAGATAGACCTATTTTAAATGAAATGACCACTGAACCCCCCCTGGCACTGCTTTTATCAGACGGCGGTGGGTCTGACTGATAACCTGGAGTACAAACAGAACCAGGGGATGCAGTAGCACAATCTACTTAATGAGCAAAGAAATAATATTTTTTTAGTGTTGCTATGTTTCTTAGCTAAAAAGCCCCAAGTAGCTCAATTTTATTTTATTTCCTATCAAACAACCTGTAGTTTATGATCTTATGGGCATCCAAATATTCAATTTGACATTTCAATGTCATAACTATTTAAAAAGTAGCTTAAAAATAGGTAAAAGCTTTAAACTCAGTGACAACTATATTTTTTGAAAGAAATTACATGGAAACAAATTTTCTTAACTAACGTTTTTACATTAGGTATAATCAAAGGTTTTTTAGTCAATTTAATCAAATGTCACCATTAATAAGATTATGATGTTACAATACAACAAATTCTCCCTAGATAAACTGTTCATTTTAAAACTAAAGGGAGTACAAATAATTCCTGCAAAATCCTAAGGAGCTTAACTTTCTGGGAAAAATGTAGAATATATTTTAAATTACATTTAAAGTCAGTCTATAATTATAACAAAATTAAAAATATTTATCTACAGTTTTTTAAAGTGTAAAACATTTCTCTAAAAAGATCTGCTTTTGATAAAGATATCTGTAGCAGTAAGCTATACTTTCTATCATTAAAACACTACTGAGCAATTTACTATGAATATAATGTACCTTTTGATTTATAGCACTCAGTTGATTTTTGTCACAGATTATGTATCCGAATATCTGTATAACAGACGTAATGCCATGCAGTAATGAAGCAAATATTTTAAACAGAATTGTTGTTATTGACAAGTTACTGAGAGAGTGCAAAATTGGAAGACATTAAAATTTATGACCATGAAATCCTTTTTACAGTACCACTTGATATATTGTGCTTTAAATCAATACCCGTCAAGTCTTATGGGTAAATGTATGACGGTGTCATTTCAGTCTTCTACAAAAGATTGCAAGAAGAGAGGAAACCTATAGTGTTTCGTATTTATATCTGACTTCTCAGCATGTAGCACAGAACTTTCTATAATGACCAAGTCAGCTGTTGAAGCTTATGGCAAGGTTTACTTAATTTTTTACATAAACATTCCTAAAACTGATGACCATTTATGTAGGCAACATATTAACTTTAAGTCCATGGGTTCTGGTATTGTAAACCATCTTGCTGGGTGTGTACGCATGTGTATCTATATACATATTTGCCCTCAAAATATATATAAAAAATGTATTTTTATA
>NW_009929521.1:0-7742 GCF_000696875.1 Nestor notabilis
GATTCTATTCTATGATTCTATTCTATGATTTTATGATTATTGCCCAAAATACCATCGGTAAATATTTAATCTTTTGAAGCTTACAAAGCTTTTTATTTCAAATATGAAATGTGAAGCCTTGTTTCTCTTGATTATTTTTTTATTTTTTGAATGCAGTCTGGTTCTCATGTGGGTGAAGAGGAAACAACCCCATTCATTACACTCATTGGTTTGTAACCCTAACCTTGTTTTCTAGCGTATGTTACTTGTCTGGTGTCCAACCCTTTCAGTCTAGTTTCTTCCAAGAATTCTGTACTTTATAAGAACAGATCTTATTAAAATTCTCCTATTGCCACACTAAAGCCTGTTTCTCATAGTCTTCTACAGTCTTCTCGTAGTCTTCCATGCTCATCAGCCAGGAATGAAGAACAGATGAAGATGTACATGTTATCCTGTAAACTCTGTGGGGCAGGTACGTTGAAGATGATTCCTTGTTATCTTCCAAGCTGTGCAGGAGTTCACCCTGATGTACACACAGCAGGTTGCATACATCACGAGCAGTCAAATGTGGCAAGGCATCCCCTCCTGTTCCCTCAAGTCAATAGCAAAAAACTAACTCAAATTTTGAATATTTTTTAATTAACAGAAGATTTTAAAGTGTTTTCTGTTGCTAGAAATATCTCCAAAATTATAGCAAATGCTCTGAATGAAGTTTGCTTTGATGCTAATTAATGAAATCCTTTGAAAATATATAAAGCAAAACTTTTGGTTCAGTTCTACTCATTGGGAAAAAATGGCCTCATAGGCCTCATTGGAACTATTGGTACAGACACTCACTAAATCATGAGATCAGATTGTGTACTATACTCCTCAGGAGAACATTATTAAAAAAGAGATAAACTTACAGCCAGTGAGACTTAGATGGACTATTTGTACTAAGCATAAACACAGATGTTTTCTTGAGTCACTGTCTGCCAGGCACCCCCGATTAACAAAATTAAATTCTCCTATCATCACAGGCAAAATACAGATAAAGAACCTCCTGTACTCTCATAAACCAAATATTATATACTTAAGAGAGTATCTGTTGCTGAACAACAGTGAATTTAATTATTTTGTTTCAACAGTGAATTTAATTATTTTGTTTATCTGTGAACATTTACATGAAGATACATATCTTCGCATTTGCATCTTGACATGACTAATGAAAGTACAGTGTTTTGTCTGCAACTAATTCATTTCACTTAATATGGCAATGACTGATTGATCTCATTTTCTGGTGTGGAGGACATCCTGTAACACAGTCAATGTTGCTTCAGAACCTCTGAACTTAATTATCTCAAAATAGAAGGCAGATTAATAGATATTATTTTTCTGTCTCTTTTTCTCTTCATCTCTGAAATAACCTGCTGTGTATCAGAAGATTTTTGAAAGATGTTATAGTTAAGTAAATGTTACTGTTATTGGTGCCCAATTCACATCAGGAACTTCGCATTACTAAGGCATGTAAAATTAGATCTGTAAATGTCTGTTAGAATTATGCTTAGTATAATTTATTTAAAACAAATTAAAAAAAAAATCATCTACAATTAGAGGCCTGGTCCTACTTTTCTAAGTGCATATAAAATTGTGATTGGCTTTTATGGAATTTTTGAATGTGCAAGGAATACAAAATGATATTAAAGGATATTAAGTTGCTCCTCTAAAATGATACAGGACTATGAATACCAAATAACTACACTGTGATCAAAGGATGAGACCTTTTGAATTTTGAGAACACAAATTTACAAACCTGCCCTCTCAATGCAGAAGAAAGTTAGGTACTTTAGTTCAATTTCTAATTGTTTTAAACAGCATTCAGAGACTTTTCACACTGCTGCCGAAGTGTTTTTCCACTTGGCAGTGCTGGGTTAATGGCTGGACTCGAGGATTTTAAAGGTCTTTTCCAACCTGAATAATTCGGTGATTCTAAGCATTCCTTTACACACACAGAACCATAATTTGGAAGCTACACAAATGTGGGCAACATCACAGAGGAAAAGAAAAACATATAGCATGCAAGAATAACTTTTTTCTAACAGTGCTAGTTTTTCAAAACCAAAATATAATTATTTCTAATATTTTCTAGAGGATATTCAGTAACATATGTGCCAACTCAGCATTCTGAATTTTAGTTGCCCATATGCTGGGAAATCTTAGGCCCAGTACCCCTGCAGTGATCCTAAAAATGGTATAATACAGAAAATTGTTGGGATGTGAACATAAACAGCTTTAAGCTTTCTTAGCAAAATCTTAACCAAGCAAAACTAGTTCTAGGTCAACCAACAGGTTTTTTCTGTGTGTCATTACCATTTTAAAAATAGTTATTTTTAGGGTGAATTTTGACTAAAAACATACTTTTGAAAGGACAAAAAAGAAGTTTCAGTTTCAATACTCAAAAAGTATTTTGGCTACTTCAACATCTGCTTTCAATCTTCATTATTTTAAGGCAGAACCACCTGCCAAATGTAGTATGGATGCCCAACACAGGGCTTACTTTCTTTTAATCTATACAGCACTTTTCCAAACAGACTTCACTAGCAAAAATGCTGTACTGATATATATGTAGCGTATTCTCAAATTCAGTTCCATCCTATTTCAAAGTTTTGACAATTATTAAATAAAAAAGAAACTTTACAGCAGCTCTTCTTTCATATTATTGTCAACTCTGAGTGGGAGTGAAATGTTTCGCACAAAAAAGTGATTTTTTAACCAAAATATTGCACGTACAGAAAATGAGTCATATTATAAATCATACAACTTCTGTCAAAAGAAAGAAACACTTCACATAGAACTGAGATTCATCTGGTTAAAAAACATTATCTGTTTTTATGAAATACGATTTTGAACACCACAAATCATGCTGCTTGTAAGAAGCTTTTATTCAATACACACACCATTTTCAGATTCATATATTACCAGTTGTCACAGACTGCAGCCAGGCTTGCCCTGTTTTCTAAATTCTTGTCTTGCAATGGAACATCCTACAAGCCTGCCAAGAGCTGAAAAGCTGCTGCCCAAATACAGTAGATTTATTAGAACTGAAGATGTTTATGGCAATGACCAGTTATTTCCCCTTAATGTATTCCATTGTTCTCTCATCGAAAGCTGCTCTTGGTTGCCAAATTTTTTAGTTATTCTTGTTTGCTGAGGTTTATGAAGAATGGACTTTTAAATGGTAGCTGCAGCGCTACTTTAAATCAGGAAGCTGCACCAAATGGATATTCTCTAAGGGCAACTGACTTTCTGAACCTTGTTTTCACTAGAGTTTTTTGTTAGACAAGATACTACTTATCCTAGATAGAAGCTCAATCAGGAAGACTTCCTTGCAGGATATTAATCCCATTCACAGCAACCCTGTTGCATCTTCTTCTCTGCCAAGCAGAACACTCCACATATTCACAGAAGCTCCAATTGCTGCCTGTGGACTTCAGAACAGCATTCACTGAACTTTCATTGAATTGTCCCCTTTGTCCCCTTTTTGGGGCTCCCAGCCTGGTATCATACATGGTAAGATAAGCAAAGAAGTAGAACAGGTAGTGGCAACAGGTGCCATCTCTTCACACGGGTGAAAGACCATAATTAAATTCACAATCCCATAACTCCCTTCATTCCCTCACCCCATGTATTGTCACAAACACCCTTTGCCCCTGGCAGTAGCCCTCTATATGCACCTCAGCTGTAAATAACTTCCGTGCAGTCCCACTCCCCAGCTTCGACACTGGCTACAATATTCAGCTTCATGATTAGCTTCAACAGTCAAACTACTTCAATTTCTATAAAACATCGTGTGTGTAACTGCTTATAGTTGGCATTGGATAAATATTAACACGTAACATAAAATTCAGGTATCAAACACTGCTAAGACCCCCTATATGACCTCCAACTGAATGCACTAGGATCAGCCTGCTAAGTTGCCAGGAATCAGTACTGAAAGGTATTGAGCACTTTGACATCCAGTGCTCTGAAATAAATTTTTAGCCTGAGACACATCATCAGGACAGGAGTTTGGTTAACACCACATTCTCGGACCCACACAGGCATCTTCCAATTCAGAACAAAGGCAACATCTTGATGTGGCCTTAACTCCACACTTAAAATTTACACATAGTAAATAAAACAAAAACAAATTTTAAATAGTTTCTACTGTTTGCTTTATTTGTTGTAGCAACAATTGAGAGCAACAGTACTGATTTCTAATGCATGTTGTCCTTTAATATTCTTTAATACACAGATAATACATATTTAAGCTAGAAGGACTTTAGAATTCTGTGCAGTAGCCCCAACACCAAGCCATAAAACCGCCAATGGAAAGTAAAATGTGATGTCTTCTAGGAAAAGACTTTAAGAAAACTGCATGATGCCAGCAGCCAAAAGGCAAATACCAAATTCCAGTTTCCAGAGCCAAAATGCCTAGGAAAGACTAAAAAGCAAAGAAGGCAAGCCTTAGCACCTGTAACTCAGCTAGCAAAATATTCATATTCTAAATTGGTGATTTTCAAACTTCTGATGTTCACAGACACCTGAAAAGTTTCCAGTGCAACCTCATGTGTAGTTAATATATGTGAACTTTTTTCCCTCAATCATATTCCAGAAGTTGTCTTAGAAGTTGTTCACAGACCCACCCCCTTCCACTTTCCATGGAGTCCAAAGATCACATGGTGAAAGCCAGATAGTAACTCAGCAGCCAGATGAACTGTCTTTTAAAAGTAACTGAAATATTAGAAGACAGGTCTGTGAGGAAAAACTACAGGAAAAAAACCCAAACAAACAACAAAACAAAATCAAAACACATATATAAAATGTCTTGATTGTACGTAAGAAAGATTCCATAGAAGTGTCTGGATATTGTAGCAAACTTCCTGACTTCCTAACTTCTCAAGGGCAAACCCGATTGTTCTCATCCCACAGCAAATTCAGATCTCCAAATTTCTTAGGTCCTTAATGGGTTGGTACTGAAAGTCAATGGCTAAGTCATGTCGACTGACTTCCAGAAGGCAGAACTGGGGATTGATCAAATATCAAATCTCTCTCCATGCCTGTTACATTTCCGCCAAGTAACTCTCTAAATCTTCATGGCAAACTGTTATTTTAACAGCCAGACGTCTTAAACAGGCACACTTGTGCTATGAAGCAGATCTTCCACACAGGCAGGTCCAGGTCCTTCATGCTAATTCTGACTGAAACAGACATGGTAACATGTGCACTCCCTACACTCCTTGCTAGGAAACCCTTAGTAGTTTCCGAGATAGCCGATTTCCTTCAGCCAGAATGTGTTTCATATACATGTAAATGTGGGGAGTGCTATGACAAATAAAGAAAGATCTCTGCAGTATCAGAATAAGTGGATCTGATCAGAAGTAACGAAAATAAGATATTAGAAGAAATCAGAAGAAACAAAAAGGCTAGTATGCAGCTTTTACTCATAGGAAGAAAGCATCCATACATTAGCCTAAAAAATAGAATGCGGAAAAAAAAAAAGAGATAATGTCTGTCTCTAAGAAGATTAGTTTTCTTGGTGTTCATGGAATTTTCAAAATACATAAATATACGGTTACTTTTGCACAAATGTTCACATTGGTTGCTTATTATTCAATTCATCTGTGTTAGCGATTAAGCCATCATAACTGATTTATCATTTTCAATTACCTCAGAATTCAACGTTCCACTCTGCAAATGCCGAATGGAAAAACACTTAGGCAACAAAGTAAAAAGTCCCTGGATGCTGTTTATCAAAGTAGTAACATCTGAAGATTAATTCAAATGCAGAACATCTGCCACCCTACTGTCATAAAAATCCACAGCTGCATTACAAGCCACATATATTCTCCCAGGGTGTCTGCTGAGATGGGGGAAAAGAACCCTAACCCAACAAAGGAAGAGGGGCTAAAAAAAACCTTCCGTCTGTAATCAAGATATTGATACAGACATGGCATCAACATAGAGCTGAAATTCAGCCATATTCTTGAACACAGGGTAGTGATTTGCTGCCTATACTTGCAGGCATTCTTGCCACAATCAGTACTTTGCTGGCTGGGGCTAGAATCTGTTGCTGTGACTCATCCGAGATATCAGCACACCATAGGAGAAATCCTGCTGTGATCTACAGTCTGTTTAATGTAGGAGTACTATGGTAGCTCACAGAAATCACTCTGGGACCCTTACAGACACCAAGTAGTACCTTACTTCCTCTGTAACAAACAGTTCAAGTGGAAATGGGGCTACTCATGTAAGAATTTTATTTACTGTTGGTAGAGATGCAACAGCTGGGCCTTTATAATTCTTAAGAAAAATCCATTTTCTAACACATTGTATACGGCAAATTATAAAATCCTCGAGAAAGCTTAAGAACAGGCCAAAGAACTAATACACTTTCAATCTTTCCTATGAATGCTTTTGGTACTTCTGTAGAAGGCGTCTCCTTACTCTACTGCCAGTCCTAAACTTTCCTATGTGCCACTTTCTCATTAGGACCTGCCCACACCTTCCTTGGGTGGGATTTGACTGCCTCTCACTTGGTCACCAAGGATCCCTCAAATCATACTGCTAGGCTTCCTTGCTCTCCCCCTTGCACTGGAATTATGGCTTTACGTATCTCTCCCCATAACTTTCTCTGTACTTGGATCTGTGTTCCTCTAGCTCTTCTCTATCCTATCTGCACTACATGTTTTCTTCATTCACTTTATTCAACCTTCCTCATTTTTTTCCTATTTAGGAGATGAACCATTCAGGACGTTAATTTTACTGGAAGGATTGTAAGATCTGAGATAAAGATCTGTTATGGCAAAAATGCTAGAAGCTGGAACCAACAAGCTCTTTGAGCTACTGTAATGTTTCCCACACTCTGATTTGTGCACAACGGGCAAATGGATATCTAGGAAACAGAACAAAAACATTTAAACACACCCCACCCCACCCCCAAATTTAGCAAGATAAAACTCTAATGACAATTAAGAAACATGTAGATAGGGTATGTTCACAAGGCTACTAAAACAGTGCCTGGAGCCCTTCTCAATTAAGCTGGGTGAGCTTCAGCTCAGCAGGGTTGGGTGCTGCTACCAAAGGAAGTGCCCTGATGCATGAAGTCCAGTGGATTAAGTGCTTTGTCCTGCTGCATCCAGCCCTAGAATTTCACAGTTCAGTCTTACAGTGCCCTTGCAGAACATGAGAATCAGATGTGCCAGGGCAAAAGTTATCGCAAGTTGCAATGGAATATATGTTATTCTTCATTAACAACTCATGCTAATACGCTAAAATACAAACTGTAGCAATGGAGGAGTCATCATGCGTTCACCTGCTGCTTGCAATGGAGAAAGCCTTTGATAAGCCCAGGGATGGACAGTTGCAGAAGAAACATCTTAAATCACCATAACTACATTTGCTACTCAACTGGGTTCAGAAGCCAGAAGGGTTGTCTAACCAGCCAGATGACTGCACAGCCTTTGGGTAGGTGGAGCACAGGTTACTGAGCTCAAGGTTACTGAGCTCAAGGTGTACGCTACCAACACTCAATGAAGCCTGTTCATGTAAGGGCATCTAAAAGGTGAGACTATCTGCTTCATTAACTTTATCCAATCAAGGACCTTTCCAGTACATCAGGGGATAATAAGCAAAGAAGGCAGCAATAAACAGAAGCACACAGACACAAACTGATAGACAAGGGATAATCATAGAATCATAGAATAGTTTGACTTTATTATAAACACATATAATATTATAATTAT
>NW_009929522.1:0-6913 GCF_000696875.1 Nestor notabilis
CCGCACCCCCTCCGGTTTTTAATTACTTTGAGTTTAGTCCGATATTAAGCTGCTGAGGGAGAAAAATGTAAACCATGTGGAGCAAATGATAGTGTTACACTGTGGGAGTCTTCCCACAGCCGAGTGTAGACCAAGACCTGCCTGTTGGGTTTTGTGGGGTTTTGGTTGGTGGTTTTGTTTTTTGGGTTGGTTTGCTATTTTCAGGGCAGCTTCAGAACTGTAAGTTTTGTGTGTAACTTTCTGAGTTTTCCTTCTGTTTTGCCTTTATTATCAAGTAACGGGAAGCTGTGTGAGACACTTTTTGACAACTTTTCAGTTTTACACTCAAGGTTTAGCCCTAACTTATGGTTAGGTGTAAAGAATGAGAAGTTACCTTGTAACTTGGAACTGTCTGATAGGCCTTAACTATCAGCAACTGATACATTTTATAAATATACCCATAATAAAGTATATGCCGTAACAGGACCTGAACTAAAATGGGTTTATTTTCTTTCATGCAGAACTGTCTACAACCCCAGGGTGAAAAAGATTTCCATCTATGATGATGACCGATTTTACAGGAGAGCATACGGTAATGTTGGGCTTCGCTAGAATGAAGTGGTTTTAAATGGAAAATCTTATAAAGAATGTTACTTGTACTGCAGCAGTGTTTAGAATATGCCAACTGCTGTAACAAATGCTAGCTGAATTTACAGCTGAAGCATTTTACACACCAAACAGAAAAGTGGGAGGAAGGGAAAAGGGTTTTTCCCCCCACTCCCAGGAATTTATTAAAAATCAAAATAGCAATTGTAAAGACCACCAGAATAAACCCCCTTGAATATTGTGTTTATATGTAGACAGTGAAGGACAAGGAGCAGTCAACACTGACTTAGAATGTAGATTTATAAAAACCCCCAAAAAGTAAATGCATTATGCAGCTATTTCTAGAGCAATCTGTAACTGCTGCTTTTCAATTCCGTAAATGGCATTATTTCAACAAAATCAGTCCTCCAGACTAAAAAGTATGTTTAGGTTCTAAGTCTAAGGTGCTATTCAAGTGAATTCTTAAGTGATAAGCTACTATAAATTGCTGCAAAACTTTTAAGTTCACACCCTGAAGGCAATTTTAGGAAGGGAAGTCATACCTATGCCTGATGTAAGACTGCCTTGTTTGTTTGTTTCTACCTCCTGAAATCCTCAGAAACGTTTCACAATGCTTTGAAAAGTAGTTCTTTAAGTAGATGTTCAATATTATATACACAGGGTTTAATTTGTAATTACGTATCCTTGTTTTGTTTTGGAAGTGAAAAAGCAACGTTGTTGTTGTTAGTAGCTGAAGTAAGAGCCTAGTAACTTCCTGTTCATAATACATTGGGAAACTACAGCCTCCAACCTTTTAGGGGTGAGGATGGAAAAGGGCCCAAAAAATTGCTGGACAGCACACCATTCCATGGGGAAACTGCATTTATCTATTCCTACTTGTTATGGAATGCTTCCTCTGTGCTTCACCTTTATCCACAGACATCTTTTGTTAAACCATGTCCATTTTTCTCCCACTTCATTGCATGGGGAAAACAACACGAATATGGGTAGCTTCTCCCTACTAAATATGATCTCTTTTGTGTGAATTGCCTGTATTTCAGTGGTATAGCAAACAGACTCTCTCTCTCTCTCCCATCTCCTTTGTGTCTTTCATGCCTTCTCGCAGAATGAAAAATCACAGATGAACACATGCACTTGTAACTTCCTTGTGCTGTTTCCATTCCAAGAAACTGACAAGACAGTAAATGGTTTAGCTATCACACAATCTGATTTTTTCCCTTTTCTATATGTACTTATTTTATGAGATAAAAAAGGAGAAAGTACCATTTTCTAGCCTACTCTCTATTAATCAAAAGACAGGAATGACCCTGAAGAGACGACAGTATCTCTGCCCCAATGGAGATTGCTCAAAAGGAAAATGTGTGTGATATTGCTCTGTTGAAAACGTTTTTTTATTTTTGAAGTGTAAGAAATAATTTTCAAGATGCTAAGCAGCTTACCCAAAGAAACCAGCATCCCATGTAGGAGTTGGTTTCCAACTCAAGTTGTTTACATGAAAATTTTCAGATCACTTTCTGTCCTAGTAACCAGATGGTATAGTGAGTTTACAGTCATTTACTGTGTTCTAAAAACCTCTGCCAGTTCAGTAAGAAAAATTAAAAGGTATATAGTAGCTTGTACCAATGTCTTTGCCAAATACAATGTCACATAAACCATTGCCAAAAAAACCCAAAAAAAAACCCAAAGTTGTGCTAAGATGGTAAGTTAATTTTAAAAATATTTATAATTATGGGAATTTGATGCTTGCAAATATTTGCTGTTAGGAAAAAAATCCTAGAGAAGTAGGATTCTAGCGACACCAAAGTTTACCCTTTGTTTACCATTCTACAGCCAGTGACAGTAGTACAATGAAGAGTTACTCAAAAAACAGAAAGCTATAAGCTTAATTTTTGAGCTGCACAGAAACCACTTCTTGGTATAATTCTTATCAGTTCATCAGTCATGCAAGCTGAAAAATTATCTCAGCTGAAACTAGAGACCTCAGTCTAATCTCATGCAAGTTTGCTGCACGACTTTATTTTCCCCTGTTCCTGGATCGCCATGGATAGCTTATTCTGTCATCCATTCCACAACTTCCACGTGGCAAGTGCTTGCAAGGATGAACAAGTAACTGAAGGGATTATTATTAATGTACCGCTGCTGGAATTTAGTAACTGAAATCCATGAGAGGCTTTACAAGCAGCTGGTTTACTACATCCTACCAAGAGATAGCCTGTATCAATGAGTATTTTGTTTGTAACCACTTTTAAATCTGAATTCTTATACAATAGGGGTTTTTTATGTAGGTGTCATATGGAGGTCTATCCACTAAATTAATGTAGTCTTCTTAATTTGTAGTGGTTACAAATACAGCACGAATTAAGCTTGAGGAACCTAATAGAGGGTTCAGAGTATCAAGAGGAACTGAAGTATGACTTCAACACAAAAGGGGAACTGAGGCATCTGGATACAAATGAGTCCTTTGTTTTCAATTATTACAAGAATGCACATGAGCAGAATCATAAACGCTATCAAGTTTTGGGACATTTGATTACCCAATATGTTTATGAGCTCCTGGAAAGAGTCTGCATGCTGCAGAAAGTTTATATTCCTACTGATACTACAGAGGATGAACTGAGAAGTTTCTTTTTCATGAGTGAGAATGCACTAACAAGTTCCTCTAGCCTCATTGTCCTCCTTCAGGACCGCGGAGTGTTCCGTGCCGGACAATGGGGGCAAAGGATAATTACCAGTGAGGGCCTGGGGCATGGAACACAAATACCATTCATCAAAATGGCCCTTCAAAGCCATGGGGGGGTCGCTGTACTGAATCCCAATGACAACTTTGTTGATTTGAAGACTGAAAAGGAGAGGTTAAGCTTTTCTACCAGTCAAGAGGCACTGACTTCTACACAGTCTACCTGGTGGGTCCCCAAGAGGGGCAGCAGCAGCCCTGAGGAGCATACCATGTATGTATGGGATCATTTCATTTCAAAAAGTGCAGCCAAAAATGTGGCCTTCATTGCCCATGGCTATGGTGGCTTGGTGTTTGTTGACCTGCTAGTGCAGCGAAAAGGGGAGGTAATGAATAAAGTGTTCTCTGTGGCATTCATTGACTCCATACACAGCGTGCAGCACCAGACTAGAAGTGATCCACAAATACAAGAATGGATACAGAAATACTGCCGTGAATGGGTGTCAAACAGTAAGCCTCTAGATAAAGCTGTGGGTTCTGTCATGAAACTAAATTGCCCTACTGTCTCTGCTGGGACGGAAAAGAATGGTTTAGCCCCCTCCTGCTGCTTACATTCCATCTTCAAGTACCTGAAGAGCACACTGAAAGCCAAGACCGTAACAGCCTCTAGGAAATCACCTGTTGCAACCAGAAGCAGAACAAGTAAAAAGTGAGGCAATAAATAAAGGTATACTGATTTGTTCTTGATAGTGGCCTCTTCCTTTCATAACTGCCCGTGCACTTTTCAGTCATCTAAGGGACCCTCATCTCACTGTGGAGCAACTTACAGTTCTAAGTTTGAAGCTTAGAAATGCACAAATCCAAGTTAACTATTAGGAAAGAAGTTCATTGTTGAAAGCTGTAAGCCACAACCCTTCAGTTAGCTGTGAAATTTAAGTTGCACAAAATAAAGATGTTAAGGTATAGCAACTCTCATCTGTATCATTTGGAAAAATAAACATTCTGCAGTTATGTCTGTATAATCAGACTAGACTATCAGGAAAACACGTAAGTGCACAGCTTTCATTAAAATGACAGATCTGGAATACCAAAAGCCTGTAAAGGATCTATTTGCTTCTCACTATATACCATAGAGTATTTAAAATCTTTCAAGAGCCTGAACATCTACCTTCCTCCTTGAAACATGTACTGTTAAGTTGAACAAAACTTCACAGAATTACATACTACCACCTTCCTTCCAGTTAGAGATGGTATGTCCTGATTATGATACAGTAAGCTAAAGGAATTTCCATTTTAAAACCAACTAAACCAGTGAGATTACTGGGCGTGAGCTGCTATAGGAATACAGCACTAGCAACCTGCTATTACCAAGCTGATGCAAAAGGAGGACATTGCTGTTTTCCCTCAGCCGTTTAATTTTAGACAGAGGTGGGAAATAAGAGACACTTTTTAAGTGTCCATACTCAAGGTTTGCAATTTATACGAGCAGAAGGTCAAATAACCTTTAAAGTGAATGTAAACAAAATGGTTATTCTGAATTTCCAGTTTAATCCTGTGGGAACTAAAAGTACTCAGTGGCTGCAAAAGAGCTCTGATGGATGGTAAAACTTTGCCCTACACCTTCAGTTCTCACCCAAAAACCCAAAATGTTGAACAGTAACACTGGGTATCAGAGAAAAGAGTGTGTCAACTTCTCTTTTGTGTTTATATCCATTACAGATTTCAGTCACCTCTAATCTTGTTTGAAAAGCTTCTGTCCCATTATCCAGTAATGGGTAAAAGTGTAAAATTCCATTGGAAAGGCACTCAGTTGAATGCTCTTGAGAGCAAGCATAGCTTTTTAATAAAGATGGGTTTACTGCTACCATATCTGATTGAAAATGTACTAACTAGATAATTAATAGACTATATGGTGGCTTAGTTCACTTAAAGTTGTACTGCAGATGTCATCATTGAGGACGCATACAACCTGGTTTGTAGGTGCTAGTCAGCATGCAACTCAAAGAATAGTCACTTGTGTGAGTTCTAAGCATGAACATGTAGCTTTATTCACAGAAGTATGAGGTGACAGAATGTCCATCTTCAGAATGAGACCAATATGATCCTTCAACGTAAATAAATGCTTAAACTGTCCCATGGTATCAGAAGTGGCTAAGCAGGCTTGAAGAAAAAATGGTTTCTGGAACATCAACTATTCCATAATTCTTTATCTCAGGTTAAGCCATTAAATTCCTTGGTAGAGAAGGTCATATTTAGGAATGTTATTGGGATCAATGGGACTTCTCACAATCAGCTTTCCACGCATTGCACCACGGTAAATCACTTCAATCAGATCTATAAAGTCTTGCTTTGTTTTGAAGCTTCCTACAAATTTGGTATGATCTGGAGACCTAAATGTAAGCATAAGATAAAGGTAGAATTGTAATGCTAAAGTGTTCAAAGCAAAAACACCTAACAACAAGGAAAGACGTACAGTGGCATTAGGGGCTCTGATCTGGTCACTCGGAAAGAATGAACAGCACTGGTAATGGTATAGCCAGATCAGGAGTATACCGTCACCTCCAAAGTCCTAAAAGGTGCAGTGTCACAACCAAGACTTTAACCATGCTATTTTTTACAGCGTCAGGCATGTTTCACAGCTGGCACCTACTTAATGACTCAGAGCAGATTCAAAAATACGTCCTTCTGGCTTCCTATGGAGTTCTCAATGCAGATGCTGGTATAACAATATTACAGTTTTCAAACGTCATCTTCCCCTGACACAGTAGTATAGAGAAAGACTAATAATTCTGAAAGATATAATAGATAATTCCTGGTAGGATCACATACCCATAATCAACCTTCATGTGTTGTCCATTGAAGAAAAATACAGTAGATGGAATATAACTGATGTCAAAATACTGGGTGTACACTGGAACCTTGTTCACATCCACCAGGTAAATCACTGCCATTTTACTTAGGTCATGAGCTGTCTTTGCAAGCTGAAAAGAGTGAGAAAATTCGATGACAAATGGACTGAGATACAAGAGGAAAAAGGGTGGCAAGCTTTACAAAGCCTATTTCTCTTATGTCTTACCAGCTTAAGCAGGGCTGGAATATCAAGCCTTACCTACTTCAAGCACTTTGTACACCCACAATAATAACATCAACATTTTCTTAATTTTCAAGTAGTTTTATGAATATAGTATTATTTCATATTGATTTAATTTTAATGAAAATTTTAATGAGACATCATATTAGCCAAAAGCAACATATGATAGTCACTTGTATTCAACAGTACAGTTTGAACGAACTAGTAAAGTTCGCTAAAAAAAAAAAGAAAAAAAAGAGAAAAAAGAAAAAATCCGCTTACAATGTCATCGAGCTGCAGACAGACGGCATCGTTATCTCTTCCAAACCGGAGAACCAGAACCTTCTCAGCCACGCTTTTTATTGCCTGATCCACTTCCCTCTTACAGGTCAGTTTGGGCAGCAGAAAACTCATGCCGACAGGCGACGGCTTCCACCGAAAACCCTACCTGAAATGAAAAAACAATCCAAAACCCAAACAAACAGAAAACTCGGCTGCGTAAAAAAAAAAAAAGTGAAACTTCTCTATGCTATTTTAAAAAGAAAGAGAAACTCCTCAGCACCACACCGGGCTAACAACCCCTC
>NW_009929523.1:0-10057 GCF_000696875.1 Nestor notabilis
AGTCCTGCCCGCCACACTCGCTGTTAGGGTGAGTAGGGCGGCAGCGACCGGGTGACAAACCTTCACATGCTTGTAAGGTGCTGAGAACCTACTCAGTTCTTTTCCATCATTCATGTCTAGGTTAATACCAAGGAGAGGAAGAAACTACATCTCTGGCTGGTGCCTCTGCTGGAAAAGAGAGAGCGAGGTTGCAAACCAGAGAAGTTTCCCAAAGGATTTGTGTATTGTGCCACAGGTCTCTAGGAGGGTGACGTTTTCCCATGCATCGTTGTTATGCTTTTAAAACTTCCCAGGAAAACAAGTCCAGTGCCTCACAGCTGGCAGCCTCTGCCTTGCACAAAGACATATTTCCTGATGATGAGAAAAAGAGATGTGAGCTGTTTCTCTTCTCTGCATACAGGGTTGTTTTTGTGTTTATGTGTTTTAAGCCCACAAAGAATGAGGAAAGAGGACCAAAAAAGCAGGAGTATCCACATATATCTGTTTTCTTTCTTGGCTACCCATTTGAGTAATAGTTTGAAAATTGCCAGTGTTCAATTAGAGTTACCCTTTCCAAACAGATGGCTAATTAAATGTTAATAGCATGAACAGGCAAAACGTTTTAAACACCATAAACTTCACAAATGTTTGAGACATTTTGAATACTATAGCAGAGAGGTGAGGTAAAGCCAGAGCATTCTAGATGAGAGGACAGTATGGTCAACAAGAAATAAGACCAAAGTTCTTGAATTTCTCTGCAATCCAATGAATTCCAACATTATTATTATTTTCTTAACAGACAAAACTCCTCTGCAGTAGGAATTACTTTGACATGCCAGGGTCCACCTGCCATTATTCAGTATCAAGCATTTACTTACAGCCAAAGACCTGTAAAAGTAAATCACAATGGCTGTTTCCTAACCCACACCTGTAAATATGACTTTCAGAAGCTACATAGCCACAGGTACAGTATTTAACCAGGAAGGAAGCACTGAATGACCACAAGTTTGATAAGCCAAGAAGTTCTATGGCTTCTCTTTCATTATTCCTAGCGTTTTTTTTTCCTATTTGCTCCCTAAATCACAGAACCCTGAAAGCCAGGGCAACCTTTTATCATCTTTTGAGACACCTGTGGAGGAAATTTCAGAGCAGATGAATAAGATGCAAATGGGGGTGGCCTGTTCCCCTTACCCCTGCTCTTCAACAAGTCATTCACACATGAATTTCAGGCAGCACCTGGCATTGCTTCTTAAACAGCTGCTGGTGCTCTGTAAGGAGCCATTGAAAAGGACTGTGATAAAGTTACCTTGTCACACTCAAGCATTTCTCAGTAACTCAGCACACAATAGATGGAGGCTTAATTAAACAGCAGGCAAAGAATGAAAAACCCATCTAGAACTAAGGTGGTTGTAAGCTCTGGGGGTTAAATGTACTGTAGAGAACCCAAAATTACATGACACACTAAAGAGACCTGGTTCAATAAGGCTTTTATTATCTTTCTGTACCCACACACCTTTGCAGAATATATCTAAAGTGCCAGCTCAATTTTCCCACCCATCTTACTTTGGTATGGAATCAGCGCCGGTCGAACCTCCTCCTTCAGGAACTTTGCCACCTGTTCAAGAAAGGCAGGGAAAAGAAAATGAGCAAAAGAAGTGGCCTCTCTTCTCCTCCCTGTTCAGGCCTGTTTTTCTCACTAGGGTCCCTTTCACAGAGCCACCTAGCAGTCTGGTATGTCCAGGGTCAAAAGTGTGAAGCCCACAGGGAAGAGAGTCAAGAAAGCCAAGGAAAATAAAAGAGAGAAATGTGTCTGCCTTAGTAGTATGCAGAGGTACATAATGTGTGCATTCTCTGGCATAAAACAGGACGCAGCATTAAGCAACATGTTGCTGCATTACAACCCATAGGACCTGTAGTCTCTTTCCACTACTTACCTGTTGAGGAGCACGTCCAGTGAAAGAGGAGGGATCTAACAGGCTTTCCAGTTGTTTATGGATGGGGCTAAAGTAAGGATCAGCACGAACACGGTCAATTAAGTCATTATCACCCCCTTCCTGTTTCACAACAGCAGCTGCTTGCTGGGAGAGAACACGAATCTTCTCGTGGCAATCCTATAGGAGCAGGGAGAAGAGGAGGGGAAAAGAAAAAAGTCATTCCATTGCTACTGACAGCACATGTTCATCCATTGTGTGGGAGGGAGAAACATCAAAGGGTGCTGCAAAGGGAGCTGCACTGGACAGCACACAAATGAGACACAGCTTGGACTGCAGAGTCTCATAGACCACTGTATTAAAACTAGATTTTCTTTATTCTTCTGTATCTGCTCTTTGAGACTAAAACAGTCTGAATGTCACATATGTCCCCTGTTCAATTATGCCACAAACTTAGAATCAGAATCTGGTTTGGATTGGAAAGGACCTTAAGAGCATTCAGTTCCAACCCCCCTGCCATGGGCAGGGACGCCTCACATTCTCTCCTGAAGAACTCTTACATGGCACTAAGACTGGCAAAACCATTACAATAACTGTTCTGAAAGACTTTCTAATCCCTTGCCTTCCTGTGGAATCAATCTGTAAAAACAAGGGAACCCAACTGCAAAACCAGATGGCCCTAAAATACAGTCATGTGGTTGCATTTACAGCCATGTATGAATCTTCTCCTCTTACATATTTTCCTTGATCTGTCTTCAGTTAAGAGGAAAATAATCCTGTTTCCTCTTTCCAGATGCCATCTTGCTCCAGCACTGACCTGTGTCATGCGAACAGATCTGCCTCCTGAAGTTTAGGGGAGGGTGCTGTTCACTAGTGGGGAAAGGAAGTGAGTTTCTGTGCTATGAGGTGGGAAAACACAGAAAATGTCCTGTTCCAGAGTTCTCAGCACATAAAAATGAAACATACGAATGTGAATATGAACAGCTTTTATAAATGAACTAAACTCTATAGATTTGTAATTAAACAGCACCAGAAAGAAGGTAGGCCAATAATAAACACAAATGAAATTCACTCTTCAATCTAACCAAAAGCGAAAGGACTGTTTAAGTAAGTATGGGATACTTTAGAAAGGGAACCAGCTGAAAAGATAATGAAACTTATCCACATGGTGTGACCCTTAATACGTTTAGTTAGGAAGCTTACTGACTGACCCAGTCACAAACATGAGAGACACAGGGGAAAAACAAACAAACAAAAAGTATGTTTCCTGACTAACATCATGGGTGAGTTGCCAAAGTGTTTCAGAGAACTAGAGCCACATATCCCACGCAAAGCTTCTAGCAAACACTTCCACTATTACTATCTTGCAAATTTAACTGCTGTCCCTAATGTGGAAGTAATCATAAAAGGAAAAAATTACTATCTTATGGTGAGTGAAAATAAGCTGTTTTATTAAGATGTAAATTTGATTATCAGTTTTAAATTGAATTGTGAAATTAAATGATAAGGAAATATTATCTACTTGTGCCTGGATTTATTTACTAAAGGAAAACATTTAATTTCTATTTGCTTGAACACAGAAAACTGAATGAAGGACCATAAACAATAATAAAAAGCACTATGCTGAATTAGGGTTAGAATGACATGTGAGTGAATGGTATGGAATGGTCTTACTTGCTTTTTCTTTAGCAGCACTGATTCATTCTTCTAATTTATAAGGTAGCCAACTGCCAACATATTCCATTTAAAGAAGCCTGGCCTGTGTTCCAAGTTCCTTCAAACATTTACAAAAGGAAAATGCCTACTAGTATCTAGTATAAAAATAGGTCTCCCTCTTCTCCAGCACAGCCGGCCAGATTAGCTCAAACACACAGTGTTCCTAACAGAAAACATGGATCTCCACAATTGCTCTCCTGAGAGAGCAGAGACTGGCTTTGCAGCACCAGTGTAATATTAATAACTCTGTGGGAGTAGGTGGAGAACAAAGAAAGGTGAGACAGTCAGGGCAAGAGCCCAGATACTTTGTTTTCTCAGGACTCAAATGCCAGGCAGTGAACAAAGGTATTCTGGACTGCATTTGTACCTGACGATTGCCTCCTGCTTTCACCATCGCCATGATTATATTCTCTGTGGCCATGAACGGCAGCTCCTGACGGATCCTCCTCTCAATCACCTTAAATAAAACAAAACCAAAACAGAAGTAAGAAGCAGCATTTTAGAAATTCTGTGGACTGGGACTCCCAGTGAAGTTTTCCTCTCCCTTTGAATCTCCAGGACTGGACAATGATGCAAAGATAATTTCTCTTTGTGAACTTAGCTCTGGAACTCCAGGTCTTGAAGCTGATAATACTTAGAAGCTCTATCTTGTAAGGGACATTACTATGGAAAAGATATACAATTGTTTATTTTTTTTTTAACCTGTAGGTAAGTGACAGGACTGTATGAGATGTGCCTTCTGATGCCGAGTTCTACAGATCCATGTTGTAGCTCAGGTTAAAAATAACCTCTGTGAGAAGTTTTCAATTTACTATCTTTTGGCTTTAACAAGTACCCTTTTCATGTCTGCCCTGCACACAGTGAGACTATAGCAAGAATAGAGAGCAAAATTCAGAAACTATAAAAACCTGAATATTTTATATTCAGTTTTCTGAATAGTTTCCGTTTTAACAGATAAAAACAGAATCCTTTGAGTGGAATGATATTTATACACATTGGCATAGTTGCAGCCTTACCAAGGCAGCACCACTGCACACATTATCTCCTGCTTTACCTTTGGATATACCACAAGTCCCTCGGAGATATTCTGCAGTGTACTCAGAATGATGTCAGCTGTGAGGAAAGCCTCAGCCAGACACACGCGCCTATGAAACACACATACCCAGGGCCCCAGTTAGCAAGAAAGGCCATGTTCCACCCTACCTCAGATCCAGCTCTTCAGTTTCTGTAAATAACTCTAAATAGCACTACTGTGGCCTTAAAGCTGGAACTGTTCTCCTTATGGGTGCTGCTTGGTGCTTAAATGTCACAACCAGGAAAGCTAAAGAACATCTTATAGCAATAGCTCTTAAGCTGAGGAGAAAGGAGGGGGTTTTGGTTTGTATTATTATTTATTGTTGTTGTTGTTATTATTGTCAGTAGAGGAAGAGAGAGGAAGAGAAAGGGTGAAAGCACACCTATAAAGCCCAAGATAATACAATGATTACACAGGTAGGAAAGAGGGAAGCAAGTTAGAGAGCTAGCAAACTCATGAGTATCTTCCTGTGCTCTATGTTGCCCTGATCTCACTCTCCAGGAGTAAGACTGCTGCACACTCATGCTGTGCCTGGCTGTGCTCAGCGGGGAACTTTCAAAGCAATCCATGCATTTAGTGGGGGCTTCCTCCAAAAGACCAGCTCCTGGTCACAGAGGAGGCTCCTGACAAAAAGGAAAGGAGGGAAACAAAAGGAGTAGTGGGGACTGAGCTGTATCAGGCAAAAGGCTCTATGTCACAGTGCAGCAACTACAGCATGATCCATTATCCACCCGTGATAGCAGTGCTGGGCCCATTCTAAACTGTCATCTTTTAAAATATACTAGTACTTGAACCTTGTGCTACGTTTAAGGCCCCAGTTCTAGCTCAGTGTCGTAAAAAGGATTTTGCTGTTTTGTAGGTTGATTGCATTTTCTCCTTTCAAAACACTGTAGCTTTAACAAGAAAAATCCAAGGCACATAATTTTTTAATCGGATTATGAAGTGGACAAATGACCCTTTCTATTAGATGAGACGAAAGTAAAATCTGAAGCATCCCAGAACATCTCTCAACACTTGGTAGCTATTGGGAAAGTGTACCATACCAACCAGTATCAACTTTCTTAAATTCAAATTGTTTGCTGCTGCCTGTGCAGCTCTTTTCTTAACCACAGTAGCAGCTGTGGAGGAAAGTTCTTTTGGGAAAAGATCTTCTACGCTTTCATGACGTTTTATGCAGACATTATGTCTGTGGAGACATTTTTAAAATAATGTGCTCATCAACAATCTTAACACTGGTTTATAGACAAAACTCTTGCTCATTGTTCCAAAAGCCCCATACCTTAGGAATCTAAAGACTTCTACGATTCTAGGAGATCAAATTCTGCAACAAAAGACTACTTTGAAACTACAACATTTAAAATGTAAATACGAGCTTTATGCAGATTTAGTGCTAACCAGAAAGTGGAAGCATTGAATTTAATTGCTGTAATTTGCTTGATAATAATCACAGATAACTTTTGCTCACCTCAAAATAGTCATAATGAAGAGTCAGAAAGCAAAGTTTGCTGAGCAGTCTCTGAAAGACTTGCATAGGTTTTCCTGAAACATTACTTAAAAATAATGTTTGTGCTCTTTCTTTCGGATCTGAACTTGTTTACTTACTGTTCTTTAGTTCTTGTAAAGGACAACACTTTACAAAGAGATTAGAATAAGTTTCTTTAGAGTATTCAGGGGGTTAAGGGATTACAAATAAAATGTTGGCTTATTCTTTTACGTGAAGAAGAACGGGGTCAAAAATCACATTCAAAACAAGGAGAAAATTTTGAGAAATGTGAATACTGTTATAATATGCCATTGAAACAAGAAGACCATGAGAGCAACTTATTACCATGGCTTCTGCATCCCTTCTTGACAAGAAAAAACCCCAACAGTTTTAATCTGATCTTATACACGAAACAAGTGTGTAGTCTCTAGATTCTGAGACTGCTTTTCATCAAGATGGTAACTTGTGGGTTAAGTTTAAAAATAGTATTTTCTAAATACATCAAAGGGCCTTTCTGCACAAGACCTGCTGAAATCCCTGCGTCGCACGATCTAAACAAACCTGTTGGCACTGTCATCCAACGTTCGCTCAAACCACTGCACAGAGGCTGTTTGGAGGGGATCCAGCACCAGAGTCATCAGATGTCGAGCCAGGCTGCAGCAGCGTTCTGAACGCATTGGATTCCTCTTGTAAGGCATAGCACTTGAACCTGTGAAAGGAGAAAGAGTGATGGGAACAGGGCAACAGAAGTAGTACGCTCAAGATGAAGAGGTGAAGGTCCTCCCCCAGGTAAGAAAAATGTGTCAGGAATCATGTTTTTACTAAAGCCTCAAAATATGATTTTCTAAGGACAAGACGGAATAAAGAAAATTACACCACCACACTTCCCCTTCACATTAGAAACATCCAAATGTGGGGAGGAAAAAAGAGAATTTGCAATTCCGCAAGACAGAAGTGCTACCACATAAAAAGAACAAATGGACTTAATTTTTAACGCAGTACTTAGCACCATCTCTCTAGGATACCTGTGGCAACTTGAGCAACGTTGAAGACCCCATCTGCTCAATAATATTGTCCTTCAAAGTCAGACACTTACACTGCTGCCAGTTGCTCTGGTGAATGGGTATCAAAACCATCCACAGAATGGTTCAAGTAACAGATCTGACTAAGGCTTCATTTGCCAATTCAATCCTACGCAACTATTTAAGGGACCTGAACTTTCTTCCAGCCAAAAGCCAAATCTCTTCCTTCTAGTAATGTCAGAAATGCAACACTGGTATTCTTCTGGCAAGGGTCCAGCCTAGTTTCATTGTTCCAAACTAGCCTGTTTATAAAGACCAAAACGCTGAGTCAATCTGAAAACCTACAGCTCCAGTCAGCTTCAAGGGTAATGGAAAAAAGTAAGTACTCCTCAGAGCCAAGTCTTCCTCTGTGGGGAATGGGGTATGCATGACTGCTTCTGCTCTCCTCCCTGACCCACGAAGGGCATGAATACAAATCTGATTTTAATTACTTACTATCCAAAAACCTTCGGGTAAAGTGCCTGTTTTTTCTTTTCTGTTTTTAAGTTCTTTTTCTTTAAAAAGGACCTAAAATACTAATAATGTCAAACCCCAGTTAACTTAAAACGACTACTGTCGGTGACATTTCTAAGTATCATTAAAAGGCTGCAGCAACATAAATTAAAACATACACACACCAATCCAGGAAACGTCTCCCATCCCTTACCAATCTGGTCTTTCTCAAAAGGCTCCTCTATCTCCTTCAGATTGGCCAAAAGACGAATGTCAGTACAGATCTAGAAAAAACCCCACAGAAATTAACAAACAGAACCAAACTAATACACACCAGTATATACTCCTGTTAGTGTTACTGGATAAGTGTTTTCATCTGTGTCTGAGAAGCAAACTTGGGAGGGCACTGAAAAATTTGACAGAAAGATTGACACTGCAATCGTACTTCCTGCCTAAAAATCCCAGCCAAGAAAACATAAGGAAGAATGCATTAGAACATAACAGGACTCCAAGAAGGGCAAGTGTTTGAAGGGAATGGAAGACAGACCAGGAGGGAACACTGAAAATGCATAACAAAATTACACAGTGATTTGCAAACACAGATAATGTGTGTTTGCTGAACGAGCCAGCCTACAAAAATAAAGAGAATACCACAGCCCAAGAGAAGGAGGGAGGGAACAGAGATAAATCAATGAAAAGCATCCACAAGGACAGAATAACACCATTATCAGAGAAGCAATTAACTAGGAACAAATGGTGAAATACAAAAACTCCGTATACCACTAGGAAAGACATTTAGTTTAATTGGATCAATTTAGCATAGATTAGACTAACATCTGGTGTGGGATTTGTTAACCCATCTTAGAGTCTGCTCAGTAACTTGCTTTATTTGCCACTGGTCTCAAGATCTTTGAGGTTTGATTACTAGATATGTACCCAGCGGTGAATTTGCATGCTCACAAACAGAACAGCTAAACAAGGAATACCAATTAATATTTCTTGAGAAGAGAACCCTGCACCATGAGCACCTTCTCTTCACAATCTAAAATGCTTTTCCCTCTTTCCAGTGTATAAAACAGGGTGCTCACCTTGTGTATAGATGCCCCCAGACTGGCCAGCACAGACAGGACTTCAATATCCACCTTGCGACTATAGGTCTGCCCTGTGACCATAAAAGCCCTAGAAATAAGCACAGGTGAGTGCTCCAGACAGGTACAACGGTACTGCAAGACTTTGAACAAGGAGTGACATGGTTCTTGAAGTGGAGGGCTGTCACTCTGCCCTCATGAGAACAACTTTGGATTCAGGCTGTCAATTTCTTGGGGCAGCATGCAGAAGGCAAAGAGAAAAACAGAGGAAGAATTGACAGCTGTGCTTTGGCAGGGAGACAAGTAGAAGCAGCTTATTTAGAAGGTGAAGTTTCCTGCAGGAAGCTGCAACTGGGAATGGAAGATGGCATGGGGAGATAAGTCAACAGCAGCACATGTGTCAGTTTGGCAGCGAGGGGAAGCTAGGCCAACAGAGACAGCAGGAGTAACACTTTGCTAACACCAGATACAGGTACATACCGCTTAAATCCTGCCTTTGCAGTTACTAATCTGTCCAGCTCTTCAACCTCAGGGTGAAGGAAAAAAACAAAACAAAACAAAACAGAGCTCAGAATGCAACAACTCAGGAACGTCAGCAACAGTGAAAAGGATCCTCTGCTTTTCTCAGCTTACTGTTAACAGAAGTTTTACTTGTTGGGAAGCCCCCTCTCCCCAAATTCTGCTCACTTTCACACAGGGCCTTGCCAGTGGGCCCCAGAGATATCACAGTGCCCTTGTGAATTTGATGCCAGAATCTCCACGTTCCGCCAAGGAGAACAGCATTCCAGAGGGGAGAATTGCCAAGACTGCAAGTCTACGCCGTGGGCTGTCTGACTTACTTTATTATGGTCTCCCTCAAAGAGCTGCAAAAAGCTGGCTTGAGTGCCGGTGGTGCCTTTGACACCCCGAAAGCGCAGGTCATCCCGAGCCCGCTCCAGGTTCCGCAGGTCCATGCACAAGTCCTGAATCCACAAGCAGCAGCGTTTCCCCACAGTGGTGAGCTGTGCAGGTCTGAAACCAACCAAGAACAGAATGTGACTCATTGATAATTCACACAGTAACTCTGCAAGGACCACAGTTTGCTGCTGAGTCTACTGTTAAGACCTTCTTGTTGGTTGGTGTTTCTGACACCTCTAAGCAGAAACTGGAAAGATGTGGCTTACACCAGTAAACGTACTGAAGACATTATCATTCTTTTGAGAAATTAGAAGCACAGAACCACAGAATGGTTTGGGTTGGGGTCCCGGGTTCAGCTCCAGCAGTCATTTTTT
>NW_009929524.1:0-4925 GCF_000696875.1 Nestor notabilis
TTGGTTTGTTTTTGTTTTTGTTTTTTTTAATAAAAAAGTGGCAGTTGTGGGCTTTAGTATTTAGGGTTTGTACATAAATATCACTTGTAGCTGTATCCATGAATACAGTTATTTTTAATTGATACGAATGTTCTGCTAACCCTTCATCTTAGTTGGAAACCTGTGATTGTTAAATGGAATGTATTGCAGTTTTATCAGCTGTTATATCAAGGCAATGGTTGCTTTCCCTATAAAAGTCATTAAGTGTTCTCTTTCAAAAGGCCTTATACCACTAGAGTTTCAAAATTATTTGCTTCACATGATTACAACAGTCATCACAGTTTGAGGAAATATGAATTTCTGCTGTGCCAGATGGTAACGGGTATTGACAGCTTTTTCAGTGAAAAAGATAGGAAGCTTCTATATTCCTTTTTTTCCAAAAGTCATGCCTTCCCACTCAACTTTATTCCCACCTGTCAGCAAAGACAGATTTTTCAAAAGTTATTCCTTATCTTGCGCCAAAAGAAGTGGCTGTATTTTAGCAAAACTTTAGCATAATGGAAAGTTCACCTTCATTTTGCATCTAAAGATTTTAAACAAATATCTCTGAATATTTTTGGACAAAAGCTGTTGCCTGGGATTTTATTTTATTTTTTTATCATGACCCAAGGAGCTGGCATCCAGCTGGTTTGGGATTTCAACTGTCTATGGGCAGCCAACAGGAGCGATTACATCAGTGCGACTGATGGCGGCACAGTAGAGCCGCTGTAGGCTGTGGCTTGCGTAGTGTCAGCTGCAGTAGAGTAAATCACAGGCTGTATAAGCTCAGCCAATCTACAGTAAGATTTTACAATTTGTACCAGGGCTTGTGCTGTTGTCAACTGTTGCTGCTGTTAGGCCAGCTCCGCAAGGGAGAACATGCCCCAGAGTACTAGCTTTGCATGTACTAACTGAAGAGGCCAAAGGTGCTCCCTCAACTTTAGTGCATCTTTTTTCTATTCAATCTTTAAGTTGCAGTTTTGATCATGAAATCTCATATTTATCTGAAGTCAATCAGGCCTGTTCTTCAGTATAGCAATGCTGTTGGTTCTGCTTATTGGATTAGACTAAAGAAAACCTGACTACCTTTGGTATGTAGGTCACTTAATGTAATTTACTACTAGAGATATATTTAACCTTGAACATTGGACTTTTTAGCATCAGTAATTGTTTAATATCAACATCTGAAGGGGCTAATTTATTTTCAAACAGCTGAGCTGTACTATTATTGTAAAAAAACCCTTCAAGTGTAAAACAGGAATAGGACAGTTTCTGCAATGTAGTTTTCTGAGAGTAAAAGTGCATTTGTGTCTCTTCCTAGAAGACAGGATAGGAAAATGATGCTTATCCAGGCAATAAATGAGGGTGTTGTATACTGTAACAAGCACTTAAAAATCCAAATATATTTAGAAAAGTAGCTGTAATGATAAATTAGAACTTCTAGGGGCTGACTGGAGTCTTTAGGCAGTGTGTGAGTTCAGTGATACGCATTGCCTACTTGATTTTCTTTAAAGAAGAGACATACTCATGCTACAGGTCTTACAGAATGTGCCCAAATATCTTTAAGGAAAACATATAATAGACACCAGAAAAAAAAATAAGTTCACTAACATTATTAGTGAAAGAAAGCTAACATGTTAGTGTGGGTTTTCTTATTTGTATGCACTGTCTGGGTTATTGTTGCTGTTATGTGGGACAAGTGTTAGGATGACTCCTTCTGAACAAGGGCATTACTATCTTGGTAATGACCCTTTCTAATGTAGAAAATAGATTCTGTCAACCAGAATATCTGTGTTTATCATCTACTCTAGGGGCTATATGATATTGCTAAAGAGATTTATCAGGTACTGTTTGTCTTGGAAAGCAGAGTGAAATGCCTACATGGAATGATACTGTAGTTTACTATTCAGTATGCACGTGTTTGGCTTAGACAGAAGCCCCAGGCTGAGGCAGGAATTTTGGTCTCACTTGCAGCTCTTCTCCTGAAGCCCGTGTTTGGTAAATGCTGCTGCAGTTATGGTGGTGGTGTTGGTGGAGTAATTGTTACTCAAAAAAGGAAATGAAGTTCCTAGAACTGGTGGTTTCAGTTTTTCATCCATTTTTTTGTATATTCTGATAGATTAAATTCTGTTTCTCAAAGTACTTGAATTTTAATCAGGAAAGAAAAAAAATCACAAGGAGTAAAAGCTGCTTTGGTCCTTGAATTATGAAATTATGTGAGCCAGCACAACTGAATGGGTGTATGTTAGTGTGGGTGGATCTCTGAACTTATGAAGGAGTGTCACTAAAGTCAGGTGTAGGATCAGAACAACTTCATGAATAATTCCTATTCTTAAGGACAGCATCTTAAAAATTATGTAGGATTTCCTTCCCACATCCTTCAAGTGGTATTTAAGAAGTAGTGAATTCTGTCTCATTAATAAATAAATAAATTAGGAGTTTGAGTGGTTGGAATCAGTTCTTGTTATGTAAAGAGGTTTAAGTCAAATGATATGATTATAAATTGCATCGTAGACCCATCAGAAATTTCTCCTGTATGTATTCCTTACTTATTGCTAACAGATGGCCAGCAATTTAGAATTTCCTTTTAATGAATCCTCAACTAGATCTCCCATACTGATGAATTTGCTGTCTAGAGTAGTGCCTACTATGTTTCAGCATTTTCAGAATATTCTGAACTTTTATCTATTTCTAACCCTAAAAACTGAATTAAATGATCCGTTGAGCTCAGCTAGCTATTAGCTAGCCCCCTTTGAAGCCTAAATGCTATGAACTAATTTTTCTCTCTTAATCATTCAAATCTGTGAGACCACAAATCTCTCTTATGTGAACATGAACTCCCAGTGACCAATATTTTAAAAAGTAAGCAGCATGAATACTACCTCTGTTTCTTTTTTCTGTCATTAGGCATTTGAACTGCTGCAGTTGGCATGATGACAGAGCATCCACAAAACTGATTCTTCAGGAACGTGCGCATCATTAAATTCTTCAATCTCCCCAAAAGAAAGTTCCTAATTAATTCATTACCATATATGTGGGTGTACCTTCCAATGCAATCTCTAAGAGAACTGCATCCCATGGTACTCCATTAAATACATGCCTTGTTAAGGTCTTCAAAGGACTTGCAGAAATAAGAAGAGATGTTTGACTCCTGTTTAAACTAGACAGAAGATCTCAGTTGTTTGTATCATGTATGTACTGCAATGACTGTTCGGAATAAGAGGCTCAGAAGGTTTGATTGAACGCTTCTGAGATGGTTTTTTTTCATCATTATTTATGTATTTATCCTTCCCCTCCCCCCCCCCATTATTTTATTCTGACTATAGTAGGGTAATTTTGTTTCCACAGCTATTTTGACCATATTCTTCTCTACTCATCTGTAAATTCCTTACGTATGTTACACTATCTTTCTTCCTCATTTTTCTCTTGTTCTGCCTCTGCAACTGCATTGGCTTTAATTTCCCTTTAGTTCTGCTAAATCAAATCTAGCTAAGTACTTGTTTTATTTTGCTATTATTCACCTCCATGATATCTAAACAACTTAAAGTTTTTAGCTTGGTTGATAAAAAAAATATACTTCATTTAACTTAAGTGTTTCCTGATTGTTCTTATTTCCTCTCTTGTTCCATTTCTATTGTCATAGGAAATATAGCTAAATTAAAAAAGAAAAGGGATGAAAATTATAGTATCTATGGTCAGTATGGTTGCTGTCAGAGTCTGCCTGGTTGTTTCTGTGATCTTGAATCCTGAGGGGCTGGCCAGAGATGATGGTCTGTTCATACAGAACTCTTGAGTTTGAGCAGAATTTTCTTCTGTATAGAGGAATAAGGTTTTAGTCTTTTCTCACCTTAAGTTTTACAACTGCATTAGTTCTTGCAATAACCACCCATTTCTGTATATCAATTTCTCTTTGATATTGCTTCAAGTCTAGTAAAATTAATTTCTTCCATTATCATCCTTTTTAATGTATTTTTTGGCTGTTAAAATGGTCAGTCCTCCAGTTAAGGGCATTTTATTTAGTCAGGGATGAAATCAGTGGTGTTATAAGTGAAAGAAGCTTCTTGCCTTCAGGACTTGGTATCTGCACTATAGTGAAGGCTATGGTTCAGATAGGTCATAGGGTACCCAAGTTTCTTAGTGGTATGCTTACAATCTTAAGCTTGAGGTGAAGCTTCCTCAATACTTGATGAGCTTCAGACAGATGGAGAACTGTGAAGACCCCCAGCATTAAAGAAGATCTGGCATGCAATATTGGTAAAATATATTAATCTCTGCTAATAAAAAGCCCAAACTACTATAGTCTTCTATGTTAAAAAAAGTTTCAAGTGAAATTCAGAAAAATAGAGCACTTTCTTGTACTGAATGAAAAATGTTGTAAAAATATAGAAATTTCTCATGCCTGGATCATAGTATTATTTCATAAGAATTTATTATGAGCTTCCAAAATTAATATCCTATTCACTACTGAAGCCAATTCAATGCAAATGAAACTTCTCAAATGAATGCATAATGCCTACTGAACTGAGGTTTCAAAACATATTTGTGATGCTGAGTAGAAAAAAAAAATCAAACTTACATTGAATGTACTGTGCAAATGCAAATGTCATCATCAGTTTCTTTTTATGCTATTCTGTTTTGTGCTCTTTGTTTTACAAATACAGTAATTGTAATGCACTTGTATTAAAATTGGAAGAAGCCATCGAAATTCACCCAGCAAGCACACTCTTCTTTCAAAGTTATTTGGCTCAAAAGTGTAAAATGGATTTGGAATTTTAAGTCACATTCTAAAGCTTATCATGTTACATTTATATGTTCTATTATGGCTTGAATATGATCAGAAATACTGATGTGTTAGTATGGGACTAAAAAAAAATGCTTGTGTTAATCTATGTGTATATATATATATA
>NW_009929525.1:0-3062 GCF_000696875.1 Nestor notabilis
TTATTTTATTTATTTTATTTTATTTTATTTTGTTTTTTCCCCCTAATACCTTAAAGCCACTATTTTCACTTATGTGCTTATTTGAGAGTTTGGAAGATATGGAAGCAGAATGCTGAGTAGGGGTAGGATCAACATGTAGTTTTTCTAGCATAGCAGAGTTGCATTTCTGTAACTGATGGTATCGCTGTGTTTGAGCCTCTGGTAGATGACAATCACACTGTAGCCTAGTAAACAATTTAAGATTATACTCCACTGTAAAGTCTGCCAGGGAATTAATTCCACAAGCAGTTTACTGATGCCTGAAAAAAGTAGGTATGATTATATAAATATGTATACAAAGGCTTACTGAAACTAGGCTGGATTAATCGTATGCAGGCCATAAGATGATGAGTTACAGAGATAGCAGCTTTTTTATCAGGGAAGAGGGAAGCTGCTTTGAGGGTTTTTTTGCAATAACTACATAAAAGCTGAAGATGTTACTCTAGGTTTAAGCACATGAGAACAGGTTCAGAATTGGTCAATTTCATATTAGTTTTATCTGAGACCTAGATAATAAGATATGTTTAAGGAAATTCAGATTAGTTTTGTCGTAACATGAAAGAGTTTTATACCTGTAAAAAATAGTATGACATGCATTTTTGACTCTTATAGCAATTCATGAGTAATTCAGTAGTAAGAATTATCAGCCATAGAATCATAGCATCGTAGAATGATTTAAGTTGGAAAGGACCTTAAGATCATCTAGTTCCAACCCCCCTGCCATGAGCAGGGACACCTCGCACTAAACCATGTATCCCAAGGCTCTGTCCAGCCTGGCCTTGAACATGTTTCTCTTCAAATCACCTGGGGTTTTTTGATAACACTGCCTGATATGACAGGACTTTTTTGGATTTAATATTTAGAAAGAGCTCTCCCACCATAATGAAATATGAAACCTCTTTCAAGGCATCCTTAGTATTCCTTTATAATAATTGTAGCTGTCCAGAAACTGTAATTACATGCATACGATTCTGATATGTGTACTTACATATGCATGAATGAACAGGCATATGGATGTGCGTAAAAACACAGGTACATACACACACACTCATGAACTCATGCACTCACTAGTAATAAGATATCCAAACGCTTTATGACAAATAATCACTTTAGCAATACTCAAATTTCTACAAGAATATTTGAAATTAGATCCATTTCTTTGTGTTAACGTGCATCTTTAAAAAGACAGAGAATTGTTAACAATAGTGGCGTGAATTGTTAAGCATGTGCCTGAAGATTCTTTGTTATTGTTTCCTGGTAAAATAGCAGAAAGAATTCTAGCTTTGCAGCAAAAGTGAGAGCAGAATATTAGATCACTCTTTAATAACTGACAGCCTGCCTGCCTGCGGGTCTAAGGAAGACTACAGAATAGTAATGACCTGCAGACGGACTCTATTCCTAGTAAATTATTCTTATTATTTTTTAATTTATATGAAACCATAGAATTGCAACTCCTTGGAATTCATCTCTCTGCAGCTGAAAATGAAAACTTTTTGACAAAACAAATAAGGAGATAGATTTCAGATAGAAAAACAGTGCTGGATTTCAAATCTTAGGTTATAAAAATCCATTTTTAAATATTCTGCAAATGTTGTTTTGATTCATTTGTCCTATTTCTGCAGCAATTTTCTTTAATTGAACTTAACAAAATGCCTAATACAAGGTCTGCCTGCCTCTGTATGGCAGGCACTGTGCAAAGACATGACGAAAAAGAATACCTTCACTAAGATGCTTTCAGTCCCAGCTGGAATTTCCAGAGACTTGGCTTCCTTATCCTGCAGCCATTCAGTAGCTTCTGTCATCTTTTTATTTAAACCTGTTGGGGAAATCCAGATCAGATTTCTATCAAAGAGAGATAAAGAGGGGAAGTACAACAGGTTGGGAATTGAGGCATAAAGACACCTGATTAGAAGATTCTCTCTAACTGAGGAAGGACATTTAACTGCATGCCAGATTGATTTTCTTGCAGCTTTGGGAGTTTTAATCAGCTGTTACTGAAAGCAGTTCTCTCTCCTAATTTTCGGATAATCCATCACAGTTTGATCTATTAGTGTTCTTCTTCAGAGTAGTAGAGCAGTTTTGATGCAAACTGCCTGGTCTGAACGAACTACATTCAGAAGCTACACTTCAAGAGTTCATCAAATGCTGCCAGATTCCATAGGGACAGGAGGGTCCAAAGCAGGACCTGGTCCTTTGGGCAGTTTCAGACAATTTCTTCAGTGATGACTTTTGTTCCAGGGAATCAGGCTAAGTCCAGTCTGAAGCAAAAAGTCTCAAACTGCAAACAGAACACATAGGGAGGTCAGCAAGGGCTATGTCAACCCACTACTTTGCTGCTGTTGTACCAAATTACTTACTAACACAGACATAGCCATCAAAAGGACACATGGCTGACCATAGTCTCAGGTCAAGTTCTACTGGTGCCCTGACTGAATTTTGGCCTGTTCAGACAAGCCATTCTCAAACCAGCATCTATGAAGATAATGATTCAATGTGGTATTTAGCAGATGTCCAACATCAAGTAAACAGTGTAATTGATCAAATTACTTAAAAGTACTTAAGTGACCTGAGGCCAAGGCCTCTTGAAAATCTGGCTGTTTTCTTTGGCTGAGGTGCTGAAATTTTTGAAAAATCTGGCTGCTGTTATCTTGATTGTTCTTGTCATGCTACAGTCCTTCAAGTCCAGAGTTTGTTGCTTAACAACAAAACCATTTCTTGTGTAACCACACAGGTGCTCTTCATCCCCTTTCAAGTAACTGTGGTAGAGGCATTCCTTAACCAGAGTATTTTATTGAAGGGACTGTGCTGGTTGAATTTTATGAGAATTGTTTAAAATTACATGGAAAATTAAACAAGTCAAATTTTTGTTCACCAGCATAAAACATGAGGGAATATAAAGGGAACACACTAAGACAATATATCTTACCTATCATATGTTGGCAGTTAGAATTCCATAAATAGTTCATTGTAATAAGCTAATAGGCTTAACAGTGAGTGTAGAGTAAGGCCTGGCGCTCGACGTA
>NW_009929526.1:0-17738 GCF_000696875.1 Nestor notabilis
GTCCAGAGGAGGGCCACGAGGATGGAGCACCAGATCAGTCATTCAGGATACGGGTTATCTGCAGGGGTGTGCTGTGTCCCAGCTTATTCCTGCCTGCAAGCTTTGTGCAGTTTGTGTGCTTTGCTTGTACTTACCTGGTGATGAGCTCAAGCAGAGTGGGGCAATGCTGAGGTTAGGCTTAATATTACACTGTACTTTGTGGTGTAAGTGCACCCCAGAACAGTCATCACCTCTTGCAACTTTCTACATACACATCTCCTTCTATGACCATCCAAATGAAACAGCAAAATTACTGCATGTCCTCAGCCCGTGGTTGGAAAGATCTCCACTAGAGGAATGAAATGTTGCTGTCAAACAAGGTATGTAGTGGCATGAACTGGGGTCTCTGCTGTTGGTTCATTTTATCTTACTACCTTTACCCTCATGTTGTCCTTTGAGATAGGAGAGACAAAACACACACCTTAATTACTACACAATAATAGACTCCAAATGAAGAAGTGTTTATTGTCTCCATGAAACACTGGTTAATAGTGCAGAAAATGCTGCAAAGTTACACGCATTAAAGCAGTTATGTCTATTTCCCTGCTCCCTGTGGACAGGAGTGGGGCTCTCAGTGGTTGGGAGGAGCAGGGTGCTGAGCACAATGGCTTTGGCAATGTCAGCTTGGTTCCAGGCAGCTCTGGAGGTCCTCCATGGTGAGTAGTGCCATCCCCGACTTTGGGATTAGGTGGATTGGGTTGGTAAGGATGAGAACATCTTCCAGGCTATTGGATCTTTATCAGTCCGTGGGCTGCTCTGAGCTTTTGTTCATTGATTCTAATAGCAAGATGTGGAGAAAATAACTTCATGATGGTTTAGTTCTGTTACTTCTCTCAGTTACACCTTTTTATATTGCACCTGTCCAATTGTCCTTCATCTAATAAAACATACATCCCTAACAACAATATAGCAACATACTGACAGTCAAAATGTGGGCTTCTGGCGTCTACCAAACTACTGGAGCAATGCCAGCTCTATTGGCAAGGACACATCAGCATAGAAAAGAATACACAGCCCAGTCAGAGAGGCTGGCAGAAATTACCATGGTTTATCTATCCAGCTGAGCCTTTCTTGTCTGAGTTAACTCTGCTAGACAAGAGCTCAGACCTCATATGTTGCCAGTTTCCATTTAAAAGGAGCACTGAATTTTGCTCTGCTGATTCTTGTCTAGTTTAGCTGGTAAGACACACCTTCCTCTTCAGGGTTTTCCAGTTCTACTTTGCTATATTTCAGAGCGTTCAAAATCCACACTTACTAGGCAGTTCGTAGTTGCAAATCAGATTTTTCATTGATTCTAGGTCATCACAACATCTGAGGATCTGACCTTTAAAGCAGACCATTTCAGTATTGTTCTTCTATGTCTATATGTTAGTTTCTGTTCTACAAACACTCCTGGAATAAACATGATTATTTCGTACTGTTAAGATGGGATTTTCCCCTAACAGCCATATTAAGATGTGGTATCTGATGAAATGCGAGGCCTGATATTTGTTACATGAGAATGATACCTATTTTAAATGTCAATTCACAACATCTTTACTATAAATCACTTGGACAACTGCAAGGTCTTGTTTTTGTTCCCATAAAGGTCAACGTGTCCTAGTGAACTTAAGTTCTCTACAAATAGTAGGAGCTAATACTCTGCATGACTAAATGCCTGATAGAGAGAATACATCACTTAGAGAAGATATGGACATAGCAGCAGAGTTTATAAAAATCTTTGATTGGATTTTCTGATACGCCTGTCTGCAGACAGCATGCCTGAAGGGCAGCAGAAGTGGCATAAATGGTGTTTTGCCATCATCTCATACCGTATCTTCCTCATGGCTTTATCTCAGACCTCATCTTATCTGAAAGGCAATGGCACTTACATTAAAAGCATATGTTTGTATCTCAGCTTAGTCTTAAACTCACAGTAACTACTGCTTTAAAAAAATGTTATCTTAGAAAGACTGTTGAATTGTCACTGAAATGGCAAAACAAAAAGAAAGGCCCAATTTTGATCTCACATTTATTTTTGTCTTCACAAAATTCATTGTTCAGAAAAGATGGTGGGGAGCCAGGATCAAGATTACTGGGGTGTTTGTTGTTTTATGGCACTGTTTAGAACAGTTTTACCAGGAAAGCTGAAAACTAAATTGTATTACAGAAAGCTTCCAAGAGCAACTTTTTGTTATAAGACCATAAAAGGTAAAAATAAACTGCCTTTTTCTGTGTGATCAAAGACTCAGCATAAAAAGCATCAGGAGGACTTTAAATACCAGTTCCTGTACTCCCAATGTGTGTATCTTGGATTTCTTCCAATATGGGAGCAAGATGGATTTTTTATTTTTATTTTCTTTTTAAATGGAAGAAAGCTGCCAAAATACATAAGAAGAAGGATTAGAGCCAATTGCTTTTTGTTGGTTCTTAGGTGGGAACATTGCCAGGCAAAGCCGTATGCTGAATTCCCAGGGAATTTCACTCTCAAAAGCCAGCTTCTGGATTTCCCTCATTTGGGAAGCTCTCCCTGAAAGGGATATTCATATCTAGGAATCAGCTCAATGCAGAATTGTTGTGCTGGCAAATTGGCTGCTGGCTATTCATATGCTGCTCTACATAGCAGCCTTTGCTGATTTTTTTCTCTCTAGGTTGGGATGACTGGTGAGCTGTGCATGTTTCAAAAGCAAGATTGCAGAGCACCCTGGGTAATGCAAAGTGTACTCTTACAAAAGCAGGAAGAGAGTGTTGCTCTTCCTATCAATAGCTGCTAACACTGAATCTCCAGGATCACTTGCCAAGGCTGAACAATTGACCACAGACACATTATTTCTGACTTCTCGGAGCCTGTGATGGTATTGCAGCTGTTACCCTGTAAAGAGACAGAGGGATAGCTCTTGCTACTAATTTGCCCTGTGCCAATCATTCTCACTGTCCTGTATCTCTCATTTGCTGTATGAGGTAGCCAAATTTGTGGGGGAGAAAGGAGTAGTTTTAAAGGAAGCTGCATCTTCTCAAAATCTTGCTGTTTGCATAAGCAGAAGCAAAGAATGAAAAATCAGACAAAAGATGCCATTCTGATAACTGTTTTTGAGATGGCAATGGTTTTGTCAACTCAGGAATTACATTTCACATTTTTCATATGTCATGATCAAGAGATCTTCAGAGATTTCCTTGAGGCTTTGCAAAAAAATTCGGTACTGTAGAAAGGCTAGACCCACGATTAAAGTATTAGACAGGGCCTCTGGATTTCTCTTCCTAGAAGAGTAACTAATTTGTTACATGCCCATGGACCACTTCATGCCTCTATATTTCCGCCTGTAAAATGGGTGCAATAATATCTATGTACCATGGATAAATTCTTGAGCTGTTTTGAGACTTTCATAGGCTGCAGTGCTGAGAACAACAAAAACTTCTAGGAAATAACAATATATACTACAGATATTGCACAGTAAAACTAAACAACTTGTCAGACATTTCAGCTGGCTTCAGCAGATAGCAGAGAAAGCAAGCAAGAGCATACATCATTAGCCAAGCATGAAAACCACATAATTCACCTTTAACCTACAAACTTCTGTGATTTTGAAATAAATTGTTTTTCTGTTCATTAGTATGAGGCATTATTAACTTTGTAATAAAGTGCAAACGTTCTTATTATTGCTGAACCCTGATGCTGAAATCTAGCTCTTTTAAAGTCAGCAGTAATCATTTGCAATACAGTAAGCAGATGGAGACCCCATCAGAAATCAATGTCCCATTGTAACAGGTCCTGTGTGTCTAGACAGTCAGAGACAGTCCCAGCCTTTGAAAAGAATACAGGCTGAATAGACAAGAGAAACAAAAAATGTGGAGAAGAAGCCAGCAGACCACAAATGAAGTGTTGTGCTCAGGTTCCCACTGCTGGTCCCTGGTGAAACAGAGATGAGGATAGGCCTGGGGGTGCTGTGGCTGAGCGCCTCGCACATTACCTCCCACTTAGGGCTTGATGTAAGGACTACTGAGGGGCTCCTGCTGCCTGTGAGAATAACAATGAAAGAAAGATAACAGGATCAGCCAGGGATTCTGCAGCTGAGGAGAGCTGACATGATATTTATCAGCTGTCTGCAGGAGGGAATCATATTTCTTTTGCACAGATGGATGTGCACATAATCAACTTCTGAAAATGCAAAACAAGAGTTTCTGATTCCCACCCAGGTGACCTCGTAATTACACTAAATTCAAGGATGTTTGTACCTGCATCTGAATAATTAGCAAAAAATAATTATTGCATGTACATGGAAGTACCTGCAGGTGTAACATACTTGCTTTAACTAGTTTTTCTTAGGATTAAGCTTCTGTGAAAACAGCCTGTATGATCTCCAAACCTGTTCACCAATTTCATCGAAACTTAGCAATTGTGTTCCCGTAAGATCTGTGAAAATACGTGGGTTGATAGGAAAGATGGTAATAGTGTCAGTATCTCTCCAGCTGCATGCCCTTATTCCACTGGATATTTGGCCTTCCATGCAGGCAAACAAAATAGAAATTGTTGTTAGATTTGTTCATGGTATGACTTGTCTGTAAAAGAACCCATTGTACCTCACGTCAATAGTATTGAACCCTGGCTAAATCAAATTTGAGTTTAAATACATATGTTTTGACTCTGACAAGGTTTTTTATAGATATTATTTTTCTTCACAGCATCTTACCCTGAAGCCTTGATAAAAACCTGAGGTCCAGAAACAGTCCTGTCAATCCTGGTAAAGCCATTTATGAACCAGCAAAAATCAGTAATGATCTGAAAATGTATGGCTTGGGCTTACCTCACTGGTCCAGGACTTTCCTAGTGTAATCATTATGAGTAGACTCTGAAAAATCTGTCCTTTGAACTGGGAACATTTCAGGGCAAGGAACATGCCACTACATGCATGGGCACTACCTACATATTGCAGATGCCAGAAGAACATGAGTGAATGACAGCATTTTCTTCATTATCTGAACATAGAAGGTCTTCAATGATTCGGTTTTCTCATAAAGAGGACTTTGGTTTGATGAATCATTGCTTGACTGTTTGTAATATTAAGGAATGTAAGAGGGACTGCTTTGCATGCACATGATTTTTTAATGGATCAGATCTACACTCCCAATTGAAGAAGTCACATCAGTGCTGTGGCTGATTGTCTTCAAACAAGTATTTGCTGAAAGCATTGCTTAATAGATTGTACATAAGGACATGGTGATTTATTTTCTAAACGAGACACTGAACCATTTACATCCTTTCCTGATGTGCTCAAATGTGCTGCTTCAGACTGTAGATTAATCACCCACAATGTTTCAGTATGAGACTTATAAAAAATCTTTAGTTTTATAACAGTTTCAACAGCTGAGCTAAATACATATTAAACAAAACCTAGTATAGACACATTAAAAATGGACTATGCCTTTTTCAGTGTGGTTTTTGGGGGCATAACTTAAAAAATAGGTAATAAATGTCTAAGTTCTGGGAGAAGGATTTGGGGAAACAAACACTTATTTCTAGTCATACACGAAGAATACATTTTCCTGAGCATATATAAAATATAAAGCATAAATATATTAGATATTTATATTTAGGAGTATGGTTCAATCCAGCTGGATTCTATACTAAATAACAGAGGCTTTTAAATTAGGAAAGAAAACATAGTTCTTATAAGCAAATCCATTTAGCACTTTCCTTATTTGTGCCTTTGCATGTATGTACAAAACAACCTGTTAACCACTCTGCTTATAAACTCTGTTTGGTATTACGGACTCTCTATGCTATTGTGTATCACATTGAAAATTCTGTTCTCACTGTTGTGCATGCTTGTGTCCTCTGTGACCTTTTGCCTCCAGATTCAGCTGAAGTCCTGTGGGAGGTGACAGAAAGAAAAAATCTTTAACTTGGCTAGATGTAACAGTGGAGGGTCATTAAATCCTGGTGATCAGCTATTCAATTACAGCCCATTTAATCATATAGCAGCAAAATAACTGGCAACAGCTCAAGGCAAACTAATTGTTCCAATCTGAAACTCGGCAGGGTGACAAGTGAGCTGCGGATGAGGTGGTGATGGATTCTGAACATCTGACAGTTCTGATCTGGGAGGCTCCTGACAAGGAGACTACTGACAATCTGGGAAGGGTTCTCCCTTCAGTCATGTCAAAAAATGAGGAAAGATTGGGGGCAGAAAAACAGCTGCTGGAAGGAGAGGAAAAGAACACTTTCAGGAGGAAAGGGGAGAGGAAGAAGGGTGGACTCTTCAAAAGCATTTAATCTAAACTTTAAGATTGCTTTCAGAAAGGGCACAGAGGCAGGTCAATGTGTGTGTAGAGTTTGCCCTTTTTTTGTTGGTGTTTTTTCCTCTCTGTATTTCTTGCATCAGCCAAAAAGAAATTAGGCTTGCTGGAACTTATGCATGATCTAGGAGAACTGTGTGGTAAGTTCAGAGAGCTCCTGGTCTTGCAACTGCAGGAAGGAATTAGCTGAAGCACTTGGTATCAGCACCAGTGCTGAAGGCTGGCCTGTGAAACTCTTGCCGCAAAAGTTGTGGCATGTCCGAGAGACAGATGCAGAGCGTGGAACCATATTCAGTCCACTAGGACTCAAAACACAGCAGCTAGGTGAGGATCTGCATGTTAATGACAGCACAGCCTTTCCCTATACAGAAGGTAAGCACAGACACCAGTGCCGTCAGGTGAGACCCTAATCAGTTCTAGCATGCCTTAAAGAAGCAAATATTATTCACTGCTGGAAAAACATCAGGGTTAGCTGGAAATTGTGCTTTTCAGGCTGGAAATTCAGATGTTCCTCACTAAGACCTCAAAAGTCAGGAGACATGCCAAAATGTTTGAGGGAGAGTTTTGAGGACAGAATTTCCTGGAATGGAGGTACAAATGCTTGCATTGCTCTTTCCATGTGGTAGCACAAAAGCTTTCCAAAATGCAGAGTTGGATGTACCAAAACAACAGTGAGAGAAAGTACAAACAATTAAAGTGGGAGCTATGAAGAAGTCAGCACACCTTGTTTTATAAGGCATAACCTGGTGATAAGCTGCAAATGCCAGAAATTACAACAAAATTTTATTATTAAAAAAAGGTGTTTCTTCAGAGGGCAATAGCCATTGCCAGAAGCAAGAGGTTGAACATTATGAGCAAATAATTCAGAATAAAAATGTCAAGTTTTGGGGAACAAAATTCTCTCTTTACAGCATCTAATGTGATGTTTAGTGGAGGGGCACAGGACTTGAAGGGATGCAAGAAAAAAATTAAATAAAACTTATGCCAAAGGGATGAGTTATGTACATGTTTATTTTAAAGCGGCTGCTAGAGATGGAGGACAGTTTTGTAATCAGATCACTTGTTTCTCATTCATTGTAATCCTGCTGCAGAAACCTGAGAGGATCATAAAAATGACAAAATGTTCCAGGTTCGAAGGGATCTTTCCACAGAAGAGGACTCCAACCTTCTGTTGAAAGCAGTACCTCACCCATGCTCTGCTGACTGAGTCTTGAATACTTTCCTCAAGGGGAGGTCCAACACTTTCTTGGTTCCCGTGTCCAATTGTTCTCAGAATCATTTTTTTTTCCTCCCCTATATCCAGACAGAATTTCCTCTGAAGTTAGGGAAGGTATCTTTGTAAGTCCAACTTTTAGATATGGTCCCTAATTCAGTTATTTGTTTGTCATTTTTTCTCAATGTAGAGATTTGGAGGCTGATCTCACCCATGATGACTGAAGCAAAGAAGACACTGAGTATTTTTATCTTTTCTGTAGGCATTTTTAATTAACCTTTCAGACCCATTCAGCAGCATACCTACAGCTTCCTTGTACTTCCACTTGTTAACACGCCGGTAATAGCCTTGTTTGCTTTTTTGCTACATCTTCTGCTAGTTTGAACTCTGGCTGTGTTTTTGCTTTCCTAACTACATTTCTGCATGCAGGAGCAGTATTTCAGTATTTCTTCATGGAATTCTCACCTTTTGCATCTCTCTCATACTGCTCTTCTGCATTTGAGCTCACTCAGTGACTCACTTTTTAACCAGGCTGTTTTCTTGTTACGACTGTTCCTTTTACTGATGAAGGGTGTAGGCTGCTCTTATGCTTTGAGAAGGCTCTCTCTGAAAATCTCCAGGTACTCCTAAACTCCTCTGCCCTCAAAGGCAGTCTCCTATGGGATTTCTCCTAATATATCCAGAAGAAGCTAACATCTGCCTTTCTTGGATTCAGAGTCTTCATTCTGCAACTTGTCTTCCTCAAGACCCTTAGGACCTTACACATCACGATCTTGTAGTAACTGTAGGCAAAGCTGCCAAAAAGTCTCCATTACTGCTAAAGAGTAGGTCCAGAAGAGCACCACTCCTAGTCGGTGTATGCAGCAACTGCCTTAGGACATGTATTCAGCATAGAAATGTAGATTGCTTGTGCACCACTGTGCTGCTTTCCCAGGAAATATCAGGGTAGCTGAAGGATGGATAGCTGCTAGCAAGTGCCACTTGAGTGAACTGCTGATAATCAGATGAGGCCTCTTCCAACAAAGGGATGGTTTTCTTGCAAAAGGCACGAGCCTGACCTGGATGTCTGTGCAGAGTTTGCTGTGAGTCTCTATGCTATTTCTCTAACAAGCTGAGGTGGAGAGAAAAAGAATTAGTCAGGTGGCTTTGGGAGCTGATCATTCATACATAAAATAGACCTAATCCAGATTTATGGCTACAGGTGAACACCCAAGACTTCAAAATGCACAGGAGAAAAAGATCCTTTCCACTGACAGTTAACAGTAGGAACAGGAGGACCCTGAACTAAAGCTACCAGCTGAAGGAACAGACAAAGCCTTTTAATTGTCATTTGCTTGTACAGCTGACATTGAAAGAGACAATGAAAGCTGACTGATCCTTGCCTCCTATGCTTAGTCATAAGCTTCACTGCCTCCATGACAAAGAGGCAAGCTGGGAACATCAGTACAATTTGGCTGAAAGCAAGCCCTATCTCTGTTTGACCCTCCCTACCATTTCACTGACTTTGATGATGGTGAAAAAAGAGCCCATAGCTAAAATAGGCTCACAAACTCAACTTGTTCTCCTGCAGCACAATTGGCAATCTGGATATTACCACCCTCCATTTCATAAAAATGAAATCTTTAGGAGATTTATATGAGCAGGAATTCTGCTGGAACAATAGAAAGCCCATTGTTATTTGTACTGCAGCAGCAACTAAGGGCTCAAATGGAGCTCTCTGCCCATTCTCATATGGCAAAATCCATGTCCGAGAGTGCTGGCCATCCAGAGTGAGCAAGCAGACTGTGGGAGTGGTGCTAGGAAGGAGCTGCCCTGCTGCAGGGGCTCAAACACTTGGAGCTGTGAGAACGTTTCGGACAGAACAGTGGCCGCTCACAGTGAATGTAAGCAGTGAGACCTTGTCCAGCAGCCTGAACCAAAACCTAATGCTGATGAATGTCTCCCCTGTCGAAGGAGACAGGGACCTGTCATTCCTTCTTTTCCAGAACTCCATGTTGTTCTGAGAATAAACTCTGGCTTCCAGTAGCAAACTACTGGCTCAGTCACATGATCACTTAAACTGGTAATTTTCAGTACTTACTAAATGTTTCACAAGCAGCATTCTGCCTTATGTTTTCCAAAAATAAAACCCCTAGTTGTTAGTTTTATTTATGTCAATGGTAGAGTACAAATAAAATTAATACATCTGTTAAATGAGTAATTACAAAATTTAGAGTATTTTAGAAGCATCTTTTGAGCATTATTTGTCTTCTTGGAAAGTTATGCAAGTATGTAACCATGTAGATACACATAAAAGGAATATTATTAACAAGTGACATATTATTTATTTACTATGAACATGATAAATTCTGTCATACTACATACCTGAAAAAACCCTGTTGTCAACCAGCATGGATAACCTCAGTGAAAGAACAGAAAATTAGAATAAATAGTAGAATTAAGAATAAATAAAACTGGAATTAATATTAGATGTAATTCTTAACAATGTGGAGAACAATCACAGAAGGAAACAATTGAATTGAAGAATGTGTTATATAACCTCTGCCCGAAACCTAAACAATACTTCAAGACATGCTTAATGAGATATGTTGATCAGAATGCATGCCACTTGAGGGATATAAAAAGTTGCTGATCCAGATGCTAATGTTTTAGCAACATCACTAACAAATTTATAACGGATAAACAGAAAAGAGATAAAAATTACTTCACCAAATTCTAGATACAACTTGAGCAATCTATAATTGAGAAAGTCAGGTAAAATCCTATTGCCAGAAAAGGTAGTTTGCTATCTTATTTATGGGGAAATGGACATAACTTCTTAAACTTCTGTTATCTACTTAAATATTCATTGTTACTACCAGGAAGACACAAAAACATACTTGAGTACCACAGATGGACTTGCTTAAATAACATGGATGAGTCAACATTACGGTTGACTCCAGTCACAGCTGAAAATACTTCACCTTTGAGCCTTCAGATTTGAAATTGACGGATGAACTGTAATTGTCTATCAATTATTTCATCAGTACATGAGGATAAATACCTCTTTTTTTTTTTTTTCCTAAAGAACTATTTTAATTGCATATTCCAGGATTCAGAAAAAATCTTCTATCAAACATGACTTCCATTGAACTGAAAGACTTATTCTGACACCCTTCATACGCAATATAATATTCCTGTGGTTGGCAGTATTAAAATGATTTTGTTAAAAAGAACAACAGAAAAAAGCCACTGCTTTACTACTCTTTCTTGTCCTGGCATCCATTAGAAGTGTTTGCTAGGAAAGAAACTGACATAAGAGAATTTTTATGAAGAGTAGTGTAGGGGGGGATGAGACAGAGATAAGCAGCTGTCTTTTGCCATCCTGGAAAAGGAAGAGAAAATGGATTATAACATATTTCTTGTAAGAACTGAAGTGATAATTACGAATTCCTTTCTCCTAATAAAGTATAGAAATTAGAGTCAACTAAATAAAGTATGACACTGCAACTGAATTTATTAGACCTTTTATAGTCATAATAGGCTTTTGCATTAGCTTTTTTATTAATGCATATAAGCAGTAGTTTCAAACTGAGTATTCATAAGTTATTAAATGCTAGACATAAACTGGGCCACCACTGTGAAGTCTATCAGGAAGAAATATGATTTAAAAGCAATATTATTTCAACAATTTGATTAACATTTGTTATGTTACCCATTTCACAAAAGCCAGAATACTGCATATATTTGGAGTACAGACATCAGTTTAATAATGAACTTGAGAAATCAGACTCAAACCCAGAAATAAAATATAACTTCACCTGAAAGCAGGAAAAGAGAAATTATTCTTGAATTTACTATAAGTACACTGAAAAAGAGAAATAAAATTGCCAGATTGTTAGGCTTCAGGAAGATACCAACTTTTAAAAATACATACATATATTACCATCACAAGTTTGCTAAATCAACGAAAAACTAAATTTAAGTCTTCTAAAATGATCCTGTTGGCATAATTATCTTCCAAATCGAAAATGACAAAGAAAAGGATCTCTGCACGACCCGATAATATAGCTAAGCATGAGCTTTTCTAGAGCTCCGATGCCATCTGCTGGACGGGTAAAAAGAATGCAACGAGCCTGAATGTGGTTCTGCCACACGGAAATCCGAGGATTGGCTGTCCCCAGAACTGCTGGTACATAAAAAGATAACTTCAGAATTAGGAAATAAATCCTTCTTGGGACTGAGCAGCTCTCCAGGGAATGGAAGAAAAGTGAATAAAAGAAGATGCAAAATGGTGAACTGACATCTTGGTTTCATGCAAAAGGAGAATAACCATTTAAGAAAACAGGAAGAGACACCAACTTCACATCTTTTGAAAAAGTTCCTCTTGCAAGACTCCTTTCAAGACAAGTAATCTCTTAGTTTCAAGTAATCTCTTAGTTTCAGCCCTAAACTTAGCACTTACGTCTAGCTATTCAAGAAGACTTATTCTTCAAAGATGAAACACATAAGAAGAAACTGCAACAAAACTACAAGGACAGATGGTTTAAGATTGACATCTTAGTAGTAAACTACAGAAGAATGACAAATCAAATTCCAGGGATAAAAGTTTCCTGAAGGACTTTGTGTCCTTTGAAGACCTACAAGAGTGAGATTTTTAGTCTATTTAGCTGCACTCCAGATTTCTGCTCTGCAAGTTTGGACTTTCATGCTGATAAGTTTTAATACTGTAATACATGCAAACCAGTAAGTCTTCTAGGATACTCTCACTTTGGAGAGCAAATGGCAGTGTCACTTGGGAGAGAACAATGAGACAGTGTAACAAGTGAGCATCAAGATTTGGGAATCTTCTCCCTGAAGCAGCAATCAGATACTTGAGGAATGTACGGTGAGGCATAACCTGTTTTTTCAAACCCAATACAGTCATTATTTGCATATTAAGTTTGACAAAATAATCACCTATCATATTAAAATTACACCTCTACTGTAGTAAATTGATTTTAATCATTGTTTTCTGCAGGGAATGCAGACATGAATCTTCTTAGCTAGGCCAATCTATCTCCATTGCAGTCCTGGTTGTGGAGCTTTATGGCTCTTTTGAAGAGTCTTTTGCTTTCTTGTTTTTCACCAGTGGGAAATTAAGAATGTTTTCTGCACTGCTAGAAATCTCTGATGAGACCACAGCATTGCTTGAGCCATGGCAACCAGCTGCAAGTATTGTGCGCGGCTGCTGGGCCGAGTACCTGTGGCTAAAAACCGCTGGGCTTCCACGCGGGTGGCACATACTGTGTCCTGTCTTCTCAGCAGGTATAGGTGATTTGCTGCATCTTGAGTGCACTGGAAGGCATGTATACACGTAAAAGCGTGTAATTTACATGTTTGTCTCTGCTGCCTCAGCTGGAAACATTGAAGTCCTGTTTCTTATAATAAGCAGCACACTGCTAAGGTTATGGCAAATTTTACTTTTCTGCCTCTTAACACGAAGAGCTGCTGATCATGTACTAACTAGTATTGCTCCATATGAGCTTTACTCTGTTTACCCCATCACAACTCCACTGCTTCTTATCACAAGCATGCACACCTATGGAAGAAGAATCCTCTCAGTTTCTTCTCTTACAGAAGCCATTAAACAGCAGCAAACAAAGAAAGAATAATCTGCAACTCCTGATAACTCCTTTAATTTCTCTTGTCAGCGCAGATTTACCTGGACAGCGTGATATCTCCATTGCGTCTCACTGAAACTTGGTTAAAGTCTGCTTGCTTTACCTGATTTGATGTTTGGCCTTTACGCTCAATTTGAAGGAGTTTATGCTCATGAGTTTACGGAGATTAATACCACCTTGATATGCCAGGTAAAAAGCTGATACAGGAAGAAGAGGTGCTGAGGAGTCTGTAATGACAGCAACGGATCATCAGCCTGTAAGTTATTTGAGAAATTTTTCAGGGATTGCTGTTTGGACCCATCTTACTGGAAACTTCCCTTAACGACTGTGTTGCAAAACATGAAGAAACATAGTGATTAGCTCAAAGGTTACAGGCTCAGTCCACATGGGAAAAGATGTGACCCTGAGAACTGGAAGAAGGTATATAAATTAAGCACTACAGACTGCAAAGTCATCTCTTTGGACAATAGCAAGAATTTCTGCTCTCAGCTGGTGATCAGTGGTTGAAAACTGCTAAGACAGCCAGGCAAGTGTGTGTAACCAGGTGTAACTGGTCCTAACACAGATACATGTCACTGTGAAGACAGTGCTGTGAGAAGGGCAAGTGCTTTCGCAGGGCAGGTGTAAAGCAACATCCAGAAGCACAAACTGTACTAGCGAGATGTTGTGGAGTGTCCAGTGTAGGGTCCAGTTCAAGTCCAAGAAATATTAAATAAGTCTGAGACAGGTGCAGAGAGGGCAACTAAAATAACCATAGGAAATAAGGCAAAACTACAGAAACCTGGCATGCTTAGCCTCACAAAATTAAAGCCAAGGGGAGTACAATTACTGTACATGAATACTGTAGGAATTCTGAATGGCCATGCTGGCACAAGATCAAGTAGGTTTAAACTTATCACAAATATATTTATGCATGAGATAGGAAGACCTTCAGTTTCCAAAGAGGGGGTATGTGATCCGCCATACTTTATTGCTAGAGTCAGAAGGAGCAAAAAGCTCTGAACCACACACAAACAACAACAAAATGTCAATTTGTTTTGAGATGTTTATAGGAAATGAGTCCTGTTGGATCTGTTGGCCCTGTCCCATATTCATAGTTTCTATGTTTGAGCCAAAGCATGCTGAACTACAATGTTCCTGGTATGGCTAAGTTTCTGGTCATGGGCCCTGGTTATCCTTGGGGACTTTTAACTTCCCTGGCACCTGCTGCAAGGAAAAGGCTATCATGAGATTTCTGAAGGTTGTCAGGGAAAACACAGATGCTGGACAGATCAACGTGATGCGATGTTGTCCTGGATATGCTACTTAACAACAAGGAAGAACTGGCCAAGGTTGTGATAGTGAATAGGAGCCATGACTGTAATGATCCTGACACAGAGGAGTTCAAGATCCTGGGGAGGGGTGAGAGGAGAGTAACATCAACTACATTGTCAGAAATACCGAGATGGTTTCTGTAGTTTTCATACATTTTTTGTATCATTTTATCCTTAGAGATCCTTGTCATTATACCAATACTGACAGCATCCCGGTGCTCCTGAGGGCTGGAGGATGCCCAGCTGCTGGCCCAGCCCTGGCTGGGTGAGACACGGCACTTGAATATAAGCAGCAAGGGATGCACAGTCCCAATATATCACTCAGGGGCATTACCATGGGCCACACTCACACACATGCATCTGGGGTTACCACAGCACCACTGCACTGTAAATGCTCCAAAGAAACTAGCAATTAAATAATTAAACTTTTCACAGCTAAAAGGATTTGTACATCTCCAAATAAGCTCTCCTGAAGCAGTGTCAGTGCCCGCTCCATTCCTCCATCTCTTGTCTTGTGCCCTGCATCATTGTTTCATGCCAGCCATCAAGGCCTCGGCTGCATCTTCCCAGGGCCCCATCAGGTCACTCTGGCCATGGCAGACATCCCCAGGCACATCTGGCAAGAGGGTTAATTCAGTAACACCTCCTGCCTCCCTGGGTGGCTGCAGGACAAACCCCCACAGGCTTTTCCCACACCCCAGCGCTGCTCTCCGTCTCTGTGGGCTCTCCTGCTTCCTCCCATAGGAGTTCCTCCCAAGTGTGGCATCACAGACAGCACTTAGCTCACTGTCAGGGACTGTATCCCCTATCCAGCGTGGGTAGAGGCAGGCAAGTATGATCCTCTCTGCTTAGCACCCATCAGCCTTCATCCAGGCACTATGTCCTCTTTGGGTTCCCAGACAGGAAATACACTGATAAACCAGAGAGGCTCAGCGCAGGCCGCTGGGACTTTGGGACTTGAATACTTAACCTGAGAGGGCAGTCTGGGGGCTGGGACTGGTTCAGCATGGAGCAGAGAGCGGCTCTGGGCACCTCACAGTACACCCTGGTACCTCTGGGGATGGAATCAAGGGAATTGGGACAGGCTTTTCCCAGTGGTGCCTGGCAAGAGGGTAAGTGACAGTGACATCAGCTGAAACAAGAGAGGTTCAGCATGAGGTTAACAGAGTTAAAAAATTAGAATAATTAAGCTCTGTAGCAAGAGTCAGAGAGGCTGTGGGTTTGTGCACTCACTAAGTCAGCGTACAAACTGTTGTAAATGAAGCCAGTAAGTGTGGTACTCCGGTCTGAACACAGGGCAATTATCCAAAATACTTCAGACACAAAATGAAAAAGATCCCAAGCACTGGCTGTCAAGGAGAACCACTATGAAACTAAAAGACGAGAGTAAAAGAGAAAAACACAATCCGCAGTTCTGCAACAGATGGGAAGCAGCCTGAAGAAAACAAGGAGAGTCAAACTCTGCTGTAACCTATTTTATGGAGCTAAAAGGGCAGAGCCAGAGGAAACAACAAGAACTTGTTTATTTAATTCAGGCACTATATAGTGAGTTGCCCTAAGGGTCCCCATACCACTCAGCAGAAAAAAAAACACAAACCAAAACCCACACCTTTTATTATCCTCATTCTATTTACTCAATGTTCAAATAAATAGTTAAGAAAAACTTCATCCTTAGCAGTTCACAGCCTTTAGAGTTGATTCCCAGTTATGCTGAGGCACCCACAAGCCCTCCCATCAGAGCTGAAGAGCCACCACGTAAATGAACTCTCGCCCCACCACAAACTGGGCAGAACTGATTCGTACAATAACCAGTAACCACAAAAATCAGAATGAGTAGTTTACATTTAACAACTTCAGAGCAGAAAAGAGTAGTGAAACTCACACAACTCCTCAGCATAAAGTACTTTCATTTGCATGTGAAGCTCACCATTTACACATGCTGGACTGCTGAATGAAACGTTAAAAAAACCCACTTTTCTTTTATATGCAAAGTACAGAATTAGATCCAGTATCAGGTAACAGTGAAAGTGAACAAGCAACGTATCTTAAGTTGCAACCAACCCCTGCAAAAAATAGAAAGCAGTATTTTACCTTTTTTATTTTTTAAATGTCTCTCCATGCAGTGCAACCAAGTTATTCTGTGCTCCCAAGAATGCTGGTTTCCTACTAGCAACAGTTTTCGGTTGCAAAAGCCCTAAGAGGCTGTGGCTGTCTGGCAGCTGTGTGTCAGAGCTGGAGGTGGAAGATGACAGAATCAACACCAGCTGTGTGTGGAATACATGCACAGGTTCAAACACAAGCTGTGTGTGCAATACACGCACAGGTTCAAACACTCCTAACAGGGAGAGGTGTCTCCCACTTTCCCTTTGTATTGCAATGCAGCCTTTTGGCCCCTTCCCCACTGTGCTAGTGGCACATTACATTGACAAAGTGGCAGAGCAGAACTTGTCAAGCCATTGCACAATACTAAGAAACCTGGGGTTTAATTGCATTACAGAATTGAGTTAGCCTTAGATCAGTGCCCTCTTTTGCAAAAAGCCAACCTTGGTTACAAAGAAAATGCACTGGGAGATTCCACACCTACTGATATAAAAGGTTGTAAAGAGCTGAGCAGGGGTCATTATAGCTGGCTCAGCTTTAAAGGTTATTTGTAGCTGGGCTCTCTCTTCACTGCCTAAGGAGTACTAAGGGAAGCAGAGGTTAGTAACTCATTAAAGGTAAGGACTAACTACTGAAACCAGCACTGGCAGAACTGAGGCACTATGTTGTCCCATCCCTTGCACCAGTTTCTGTGATAAGCAAGTGACATCCAGGGCTGTTTGTATCCATGGGATTGAGGTAGAAACGGTAAGCAGAAAAGATGACACAGGCTTTAGGAAAAGCAAACAGCTTACAAATGCTAGTTAGAAAGCTTGGGATTACTATGGCAGAGAACTAGTCTCAACGGTTGCAGTATGCGCACCATAATGCTTGTCATGACTTTGAAAAGACATTTGGCTTTCAACACGTTTTAAGCGTAACAGCATGTCGTTATCACCACCTTGGAGGAAGGCTAACCTGGAGGTTTGCTGTGGTGACAGGTAGGCTTCTTTCTGATGAGACAGTTGAGGTCTCTACACATCAGTCAACGAAGAGCACCCATGTTGCACGGGCCCACCGTCATGCAGCATCGCAGCCGGGAGAGACTGGGATGGAAATGTCCTGCCCACTGAACATCCACGGGCTGACAGAGCCATCTGCGTCCTTCGGCGAGCCGCG
>NW_009929527.1:0-11125 GCF_000696875.1 Nestor notabilis
CCCGCGGCGATAGCTGAGCGAGCCGCCCCAGCACCGCCCGCTCCTCCTCCAGCTTGCCCTCCTCTTCCACGTCCGGGGAGGCCGCCTCGCGCCCCGCGTCCACGCTGTCCAGCAGCCCCGCCAGCATCTTCAGGATCGCGTCTTTCCGCACCGTGCTCTGTTCCTGCGGGCGGAGGGCAGGGAAAAGGGATGGATGGAGGCCCTGTCCCCTGCAACCATCGAGGCAGGGGATGTAGCAGGGTGCAGACATCCCCCATGTGGCTCCTTCTCACTTCCCCGCCTCCCCTGGGCGCTGTCCTCGGAGCCGGTGCTTTTCCCGTCAGCAAAGCTGTGCTGGAGCTGAGGGATCCCCTTTTCCCAGCTGGAAGGGGACAGGCACACGTGCCATGTTGCAACTGGAAAAGAGCTGCTAACAAACAGGCATGAATTGGCTGTAAAATCCCTTGCTGCCTGCACGAATTGGATCTCTGAATGCCAGGCTGCCTCCTCTCCCAGTAAACCCATGCTGCCTTCACTGCTCCGACGGCTCAGCATCCTCTGTGGGAACATTGGGAAAGGGGCACCAAGTCCTCAGGAATATTAAGTGCACCGGGGGCTGCAACCCCATGTAAAGTGCGGAGAATGAAATGCAGCAAAGGAGAGGGCTGGGTTGGTGGGGAGAGAGATCCCACAGTATTCAGAGCAAAATACTTCAGCCGTGGAGACAGGCAGCTTGTGTTTCAAGACCAGGAGCCCATATTTCAATAGCCTGACCTCGGGGGAAGGCAGAATGAAGTTCCGAGTTGCTGAGCTCCATCCCTTTCCCGCAGCAGAATGGTTTGGGGCTTGAGGGGTTTCTGTCAGTAACAAGCTGTGAGTTACCTTATTTCTCTTAACTTTACATGCAGCTAATCTTAGGAGTTACCTCTTGCCTGAGCATTCCAGGTCTCTGAGACTCATTAGCAGAGACATGGTACCGGGCAAGCTGGGATAGATGGTTTGACAGGAACAGATCCTGTTTCCCATGCGTATGGGAATCTTGGAGGTGCACTTCCATGCCACTTCCCACAAATGCCATGTTTACTGCTGGGACGGCTGCGTTTATCCACTGACTCGCTTAAGGACCACTTGGTGAGCAACTAAAGGATGGATAAATACAGGCAGCAGCAATTATTTTATGTTCCAGAATGTTTATGGGTAACTTCTAACCACTTTCTCAGCTCTAGTAACTAACCCTGCTCCCCCCGCCAGGAGAAACTGAGGCACAGAAGAATTACATGCTGTGTCTGTAGCAGAAAAAAAAGCCAGTTTGTGCCTGTCCTGATTCCTACTCCTGTGCTGCAAGTATAAAAATGACTCGAGCCTTTAGGAGATGGACTGGGGAACCCAGCTAAATGTGCCTCCTGGGTCATGTTATCTTGTAAGCTTCCTTCCTAGCTGTAAGCACTATGTATTGACATAACCTGCTGCAAGCAGAGCCAGGCTCTGCTTCAGACTCAGGAGTGAGGAAGGCAAAAAGCCTTCTGTTAGGGGATATTCCTTATGCATGATCAGCCGTGGCTGTTCGTGAAACTAGACAGCTCTTCCCCTGCAGTAATCCATTCCCAAACATCCCTGCTCTGCCTGTGCTGCAACAGATCAGGGCTCTTTGGCAGCAGCTAGAGATCTTAGCATGGGTGGGTTGCAGCACACCTTTGGGTAGCTGCTCAATTCTCTCTACTACATCCACCAGCACATCCGAATCCTCAGATCTCTGCTTCCCATTGCTATGCATTTTATGGTTGTTTATATGTAAAATCCAAATATTTTGCATACTTACAACATTTGTCTGAGTTACAGCAGTGGTGCCTGTGGGGATTGGTTCATTAGTATCTAACAGTTTCCCAGTTAGCAGAATGCTCTGAAGAGAATCATTATATCTATTATATCATTATTTTGTAAGCAACAGTGTGTAGAAGAGTCATTACACTTGAATAATTTTTACCAGAGCCTTATTTACCGATTTATTCCTACAACTTGGTTTCATTTTCCCCAGGATTTGTACAGAAAGTTTACTTTTTACGTATTGGATTTGTCACTGCAAGAACATACAGCTGGAAGTTCAGTCTTCCCCAGAAGGGTTAATCCCAGCCAGCTGCAGAAGCCCTGATCTCTAGCACAACGCTAGCCCTAGCACCTCACACTGTGTACGTATCTTTCTCACAGCCAGTTTTGTTGTTAATGGGATGTGAGCCCGCTCCTGAAGCAGTGAGACACTGATGGATGAGCTGCAGCCAACGCTAAGGCAGAAAAACCGATGTGGATACGCACAAAGGAGAAGTTAATGCCTTTGAAACCAGCAGTGGGATCCTTCACTTCTCTGGGTAGCTCCACTGCGGGAATGAAGCAACAGCAGCCTTATGGATACAGCTATGGACTGGACTGGCAGAGTGTGGGGTGACTAACCACAGCTCAGAGGAACAGCAAGGATGGCAAGGAACATGCAGGTGAGAAGACTGTGGGACGAGGGCAAGCAGAACACAGCTTGTGATTATGTTATGCTATTGCTTCCTACCCCTTCGGCCTCTTAGGGAAATAGTACAAAGTTATTATAGTGCTGTAGCCATTATAATATTAGAGTTTTGCCAGTTGGTAGGATAATTATACTGCTATAATAAGTTCTGCCACTGCATAGAGCTGTGCTGGTTCAGAGTGTAATTATTCTAGCAGAACTATGTCAGTATAACTCCCCTTGTGAATACTACTCTGGAAAAAGCAATTTTATTCTGATATAATTACTTCATTTATTATTCCTCTGTTACTTTCCCGCTGAACCCATCTTTTAAACATTTGCCCTTCCCATGAGTCCTATTTAAAATATCATCTCCCTTGATCATTTTACCAATTACGTATCTTTTCCCTCCCTCCCTAGCACTCTGTTTTATTCTCTCGTGCTGTACTCTTTAAGCAATATGATTTTCTCCTTTTTTTCTCTGCTCTGTCTTTTTTGCCAGTTTTTGCTTAGCTCAGACTTCACTTTTGCATCTTTCTGTCATCTGCCCTGGTACCTTTCCTAAGTAAATCGGCTAGTAAGTTGTACTAATAGCCCATGCTTTGCAGTGCATGAAGCTGTAGTGCCTTGGAATATAGAGGGGTGGAAGAGTTTGCATCAGGTAAAGCCTGATTGCCCTTATTAGCCTGGCTCCAGCCTGCTCCTGTGTGCTCCCACCTCACCCAGCTCCTGCCCAGGGTGCATTATACTCACCCTGGTGCTCTGTATTGCGAGTCTCTCTTCTCCAGGCAGTGCCGTGGCTCTCACGCTCCACACCAGCAGCAGAACGGACATCAGGCTGGCCACCAGCTGCATGATGCTCAGGCTGTGACTACTGTGCTGAATGAGGAAGACTGGGAGAGGGAGCTGTTTCTGGGCTCTCTTCTGCCTCAGACAATGGCTGCAGCCCCTTTTATAGCCCTCCCCCAGCCCAGTGGGTGACGCAAACAATTAAGTCTATATCAAAGGCAAATTAGAGTTTGGAGAGGTTGTTAACACTTGGCTGCTTGAGTGGGATACTTCAGTGCCTCTGGGCTTTCCATGTGCCAGACCTGCAGAGGCTGAGGAAGCAAAGGATTGGGACTCTCCAGTAACATGCTGTTTCTTCACTCAGAGAAATTGTAGTCACTACCTGTGCCTCTCCTAGTTGCAACTGAATTCTCTTTGGGAATAGAATGTTGGATAGAATAGGCCACCAGCTTGCACAACCCTCTGGTCAATGCTGGATGATTCAGAGGGAAGAGGTAAAACTTCTGGCCACCAGTACTCAGATAATGGCTTGGACCCTGAGTTCCAGACTCCAGGGGGATTTGGATCTGGATCTCTGCATCCATTGACATATCTCACTGTGGAATGCCAACATACCTGGCTTTCCCTGTACAGTCACACAGGGACACAGGGTACAGCTATGCAGTAATATAATCTGCCTTGCAAACCTACGTAAGACCACCTGGAAGCCAGTTGGGGGTTACTGGCTTTTATTCCTAGTGTTGTTTCAATATGTCTCAAACCTGTCCTGGAAGCAGAGGTCAACATAGTGAATCCTGACTTGGAGATGTTGGGCTTAAATGTATTAAAGGGAAAACAAGGCACTGAACAGCTGGTCAGAGCTGGAGCTGCTTTGCTCAGTGAGGCTTCAGAAGAAGGCTCAGGGTATGCTGGTACTGACTGCAGGCTGCTTGGAGTAAGGTCCTACCTGATCTCTGGTTAATAATGCTTCTCACTCTGCCCAAAAGGCCATCCACCAGTGGGATTGGTTGTAGCCCAGCAGAAGGTGCTATTAAGCACTTCTATCTGCTTTGCATTGTCCCCATCACTTGGGGATGGCATCACTGCCTGTGAGATGCAGAGGCAGAGCTAAGATCCCATCTCACCACCGGCCCCTTCTCCAGAAGCACTTGCCTCAGGGCAAGTCCTCCTCTGCCCCTAACAACAAACAACAGTTAAAAGGTAAATTGTTATCCTAATATAGCACATTTGCAAAACCCTCAGGGGGGTGACTTGGCCAAAAGGATGCTGTGGCAGGACTAAGAACAGAAGGCAGAAAAACCTGTTCCCCACGTGTACTGCTTACCAGCATTACAGTTCCTGGAAACAGCACGATGAAGCCTTCCCTGCAAATAATGCAGCTCCTAATGCCAGTGACACCACCTTGGATGTTCCTGAGGGAAAAGATGCCATCACTTCCATGCATATTTGAAAAGAAACACTGGATTCCCTCACTGAAAGATACAAAGAAGAAAACCTTTTCAGAGGCACACAGACCTGTGGGGAAAGGTGACAATCCAGCCATTTCTGGAACCCAGTCTTCCTCAGAAAACTTTGTAACCTCGTTGTTTCTCACCCCCTTGTGAGAGCTGCCTTCCACGCACCACTTCCAGATGAAACATTCCCTGTTTCCTCCCAAACTGATCTCGCTAGTTTACCAGAACTGCTGTGTTAGCCCTTCGTAATGGATTCTGTCAAACCCTTCCCAGCCAGTCTGGGGCTCGAGACAGAGAGTGGTGGAGTCCCAGGCTCCAGCAAGCAGACAAATCACAGGCACTCACTCAATGACTCGCAGCCGAATTGCTCCAGGAGAGGCAGAAGTGGGAGGACAGCAAATGGAGAAAGCACACTTGGCTGCTCAAGAGGAACGAAGGGCAGGTACCCGTGAGTGCGAGATGTGCCTGGGCTGACAGGCAGGCAGGAGTAAACCCCATCCTGGTGGTGTTGAGGCAGGACTAAACCTCATGAGCCTACTAGCCCAAAAGCTAAACAGACAGCGGCAGCAGCGCAGCCAGCTCTCCATGCTGGGGGCCATCTGCTCTAACCAAACTGCTGGTTCTAACAAACACGGGTTTGTTTGCAGCTTTGCCTTCTGAATGGGCTGTTTTCTACAACGCTTCATTGAGCGGATGGGGTCACAAGTATGACAGTGCTCTTCCACTAAAACCAGAGATGATGTGCTGAGCCAGAGATCAGCTCCTGGGGAGACCCACAGGGATGTAACCAGCAACCAGGCTGCAGTGAATCTGCCCTGGGATTAAAGGGCAGTAATAAAATAACTGTTACCTCTTCAGGGGGTTGGCTTTGGAGAGAATTTCTGCCCAGGTATGCCAGCACCAGATGTGTGGCCCTGCTGATGAGCGTAGCACAGCCAAAACCTGTACCTGTAGCCTGGCCAAGGCTGGGGGTCCCTTCCCAGCTGGGAGGGAGGGTAATAGGGACGCATCAAAGCACTTACACTCCAGTGCCCACCACAGGACCAGATCTCTAAATCCAAACAGGTTCCCTCCAGGCTCTGCTACAGCATCCTTCGATATTAGACGCCTCTTTTCCACAATCCTCCATCTTCCCTTGTGTCTTTCCCCTTCCTCACATTCCCTCTGCTACTTCTCCTACATTAGTCTGTTCTCCTTAAGCTCTGCCCCTCCATCCTCTTTGCAGATACCCTGCTGGTTCTGCTACCACCACTGCTGATCATCTCTCCACCGCAGGCTATAGCACCATCTCCTTCTCCAAAGGAAGTAAAATAACTCTGTGGTGATAAAATTTGCTCCTTTTAGAAACTGGAAGGAGTTCAACATCTAGCACCAGGATTGTTCTTCGTTCCTGCTGTTCCCTATTCTCTGTTGCATTGGCTGACCTTTAAGAAGGGCCCCAATTATTATTTTTGCCAACACTTAAACACTTTTCACTCTGTACAGGAAAAGTTGAAGGTCTTCCCTTAGAGGATAAACATTTCTGACAATTCTTTCCTTGATTTCCTCTTGCCACTTTATCTTCCTCTGTTATCTGACTCACCCTTTAGAAGTCATCTTCCTTCACGCTCTCTCCTGTCCAGAGCTGCACATGGTCTGAGTGGGTTTCTACCACTTTACAGTGAGGGCAGATCTATCTGAAATCAGCATGCCCATCAGCACATCCACGGGAGCCTGGTAAGGATGGGGATGCTCCAGCAGGAAGCTCAGGGTACAGTAACTGGAAAAGGCCTTGCTATCCAAGCACTTTGTCCCCCAGTTAGCACAGCTTCAGCAGAGGTGCAGAGAAGTACAGCAAAATATGCTTCCACAATCATACAAGACAACCTCCATCTTTTCTATGAGTAAAGGTGCACAAGCATCATACAATGGGAGAAGTTTTACCTTTCAAGAAAGAGGTCCATGACCATTCCTCAGTGCACCTGTACAGCAGCAAAGACTGGCCACTGCTGGAATACAAAAGCTAAGACTATGTCTGGCACCAAATGCCCCATTAAGGAATGAGGTAATTTCTCAAATGCTTTCCTCTACGGCCTGGTTATTTGCTGTCATCTGCCCATTTGTTGCCTGGTTTGGGTTCAGCTCACCATGAAGCACGTACCAGAATTGCATCAGGCTTCCAGAACAAAGTCTGGTTCCCAAAGCTGAGGCGCTCAGCTGCAGCTGAAGGAAGGGTTCAAATGCTTCTACTTTCCAGCCACGGGAACCCTTTCTCTTTGCCCTCAAGAGTCCCTAGTTGCAAAGGCCAATGCAATAAATCCAGCAATAGTCTGCTGGCAGTTGTGAGCCTTCCTGGAAGGGGAAACCGATTTGTTCACGGGCCTGAAATCACAGCTCATTTATGAGGCCAGGCTTGCAGTCTTCCCTCGCCCCGCGCTCCCCGGGGGCCGCCGAGGAGCATGCAGGTGGCTGCTCCAGCCACGGCTTCGCATCGGCACTAATCTGACAGCCCCGAGGAAGAGGCAGCGTGAGCGTGGGATGATGCTCATCTCTGCTGAGAGCTGCAGAGCAGGTGCAGGGAGGAGGAGGAGGGGGGTACCGCAGGGATGCTGCTGCCAGAGCACGCACGACTACGAGCCTGTTACAGCTCCCTGGGGACGTGGAGCTGGGGGAGCTGTGCTGCCTTCTCTGTCTGTCAACCCCAGGAGGATGAAGGGAGGGTGAGCGCAACGCTTCAGTGATACGCTCAAAACCTACTGTTATTTCAGAATGCAAAGTTAAACGTTTCAGTTATGCCACCAAAAGTCTTCCTCAAAAGTAACTACTTGCTATGAAACACTTCTACTACAAAATACCTCTATTTTCCACTGAAAATGTTATGCCTGGCTCCACGTAGAAGGCATTGCAGGCTGTAAAGCAGGATCAGGACACATGGGGTTACTGCCTACTGACATGTAAACTGACCTGTTACACCAGACTCATCCTGTTGGCGGCAAGATTGGCTGGACAAGACTTAGAAATGTTTCTTTACCATTTGGATTTCCTGAGGGATTGCACATGCACTGTGCCTTGGAATTCAGTCAGCAGGAGCTCACCAGGGATGTTAAGATGTGGGACTGCTCAGCTGGGAGAGCTTTAAACAGGAATTCATGCGCTCCAGACAGCGTGGGGTTCTGGTTACTCCTCATCACAGCTGAAGGGGATGAAACACATGCAGCGTCACCACATACATCATCTTGCCCTTCTCCCCAGCACACAGCATCCGCTTCCCCGGCGATGCCGGCCCCGTGCTGCTGCAGCGGCTGTTCAGTACCAAGGAGAGGGCAGCCCCCTCCTGCGGGGTCCTCAGCCCTCACCACCAGCACTTCAAACCCCATCAGACACAGGCCTGCAGCTGGGATCCCAACATCGGTAACAAACCCCCCTCCTTCAGCTGCTTCACACACCACTGTGCTGTGACTGAGATTCCCTCGCTCCAACTCCCCACCTTTTGCGTATTTGGAAAGCACTTAACTCCATCCTATACATAACCAGGAAAGAACATCACCTAAAACTTCTCAGTGTTTATTGTTGAGAAGAAATTTAACCATTTTGTCTGACTCTCTTGCTAGACCTGAGCTGCTGTTTCACACTTGTCCACACTTTTACCTCTTCTTCCCCCACCATTTTATCAAAGGAATTTTCCTCTCCCTGAACCTGGTGGCACTTGTTACTACTTTTTTGACAGTTTGCTTCCTAAGGCTGCTGTTCCCTGGTGAAAGATGAATTGTCATTCTTATTTCAGCAGTCCCTTGCTCCAGCCAAGCTTCATCAATAATTCAGCCAAGCCTCAATAACATTAGCTCTGGATGAATACGACACTCAGGCCAATTAACTGCCTGAAAGGGCTCAAGAGATACAGGCAAGAGATTTCTCTTCATTTTTTAAGCTCTTTTCTGAACTTCTAAAAATTGAGTTAGTTCAATGAGTGAAGCCCAGAGCAGAGTCTGGCACAGCTCAAAAGGCGCCAAGAGGCTTAAGCAATAGATGTGCTAAAGCCCATCAGGCTCCGTTCCCTCGCTTGTCTCCACCTGCTCTGACTGGTACCGACATTGTACGTTACCTGGGACACAGCCTATCCCTGCTTATATGCTCCTGCTTTAATAAGATGCTGGAACATGTCTGCAGCATGTCTAGACAAACAACACTGTTGTGGATCTTTGCTTATGAACAGTGTTGCTTGACTAGCCTTGGGCGAAAGCCAGCTAAAACTCAAAGTCTTCTGCTTGTCCACCTGGAGACACTGCAGAGCTTGCTTTAGAATGTTCAGTGCTCAGGTCCACATGAAGCCCCATTAGTTCTCTCCTGTTGGGCATCACCCAAATTGCCAGTCTCTTTTCAATCCTCACCATCCTTGGCCACAACATCCTGCAGTGTAACAGCTCAGATGTATATTTGTGGAAGGGATCATCAACCTGGGGACACAACTGCCTGACAGATGACTGACACACCAAAACCCATTCTAAACAGCAGGTAGACCATAAGTCACCCCATGCTGGGAGCTGCCACAATAGTCCTCAAGTGCTCCAAGCTGCTCAGATGGACCTACCTATAGATGCACAAACTCTTGCTCCCTCCTCCTGCTGCACTGTTACGAGTGCTTGATTCTGGCACTGATGTCTGTCTTTACCTATTGCAAGACACTGATGTGCTTTAAACTGCCTGTAAAGAACAGCAATTTGGAATGGCTTGAGAACTGTCCGTAGGATCCTACGGACAGAGGTTGTGTGACCTGGATGACAAACAGCCTTTCTTTCTTCCTGCTCTTATCACTGGCCATTCGCTGAACTTAGAAAGTTGGAGGCAGCTCAGTGAAAGAGGGAGTAATTAGCTGTGTGGAGATTAGTAACAGGTTTGAGGAAGCTCTTTTCCTCCTGGGCATTGTTGTAACTCACCAAGGGTGGGTGGAAGGCTTGAACTTGTTACTAGTTGGCAGCTGCTCTAAGGCCTTCCCGGACTAACAGTCCTGGTCCTAATTCCCGTTTCAGGAGAGAGAAAGTGCCAAAGGTAGTTTTCTGTCAAGGATGAAGGGCTGAATGGGGTTCAGGTCCCCCAGCAATTTAAACAGGAGTGGCTAGAGCGAGCCTCTGCTCTTTATATTAAAAATACAAGAGTTGAGCAATGAAAACGCCTCAATAGCCCTAACTAATCAGTAGCTGTGGGAGAAAGGAGACAGTTACCCAGACCGTTAAGAGACATGACAGTAATCTCAATACAAAGGAGATCCAGACTCAGCTCTACAGGTTACCGATGCTTCACAAACCCCTATGACCACAAAGAACCTGCACTGATACTGGTAATAGAAGGGGGCATTGGGAAAGAAGTAGTAGGTCTCATAAGACAGGGGAGAAAGCAGCAGGGTTGGTACTGACCCCACAGAAGTCCCCTGCTGTAGGCACACAGTGGCTGCACCACCTATGGGGTTAGCAGGGTCACAAAAATGGTAAAGCTCAATGCCAGCCTCTGCAGAAGTCTGCTCCTTCTATAGCTTTCCTCTTACCAAGTGACAAGGAGCGTTTTTGTCTTCTCCTGATGCCACCTAGCGACTGTCCCCAGCCTGTTCAGCTTGAGCTCGGTTCAGACCCTCAGAGCCACTGAGCCACATTTTTGCAGAGGAAAGGTTGGTGCAACTGAGTGGGGCCAATGACTGACAGGAATTACGTGATGCTGTCGGGGAGCTGGGCAGCTAGAAAACAGCTCGGAAAGCTGTTATACCAGAGGCAGCATTTGGGCTGGAGAATAGCTTGGGCAGAAGGTACTGACTTCTGCAGCACAGAGGATGACAGAAGCTGGAGCTATTACACAGGTTACACTCTAAAACATGCATCACTCTTCAGAGCTTATTTTTGATTGTAACTTGCCATCCCGAGAGCCAAGGGAGACAGGAAGTCAGACCAACTCCAGAGCACCCCTGACAAGCACAGCAGGCTTTCAGGACCTCTGTTTCCACCCCACACTTCCCCAAAGAAGCACATTGACCCACACTGATGTCACCTTAACCAGAGCCGAGTGTTTAATTGAGTGCAAGGGAGTGACAACCGCACAGTGGTTGTGCTGGGGAGATACCCACTGCACAGCGGTGGTATGGAGTCTTTAAAACAGCAGTAAAGAAGTGGAGGCAGATCCATCTCACAACAGAGTACAACAAAAACCAACTTGTGTATCTGGGGATTCTGGGGGCAGCATTAGAAATAATGAAGCCTCCTAAGGACTAGCAAATACCCAGGCTTGAGGCATCCCAGCATGACCGAGATGAGAGATCTGTCAGCACAACTGACTCCCCAGCATCAGTACTTAACAGCAGGCAATGGATCTAAGGTTTTGTTTTTATATAGATATATTTATATTTATATATATAAAGCGCCTATCACCATATTGATAAACATTCTTTGGA